>NC_036876.1:2784308-2825255 GCF_002910315.2 Salvelinus sp. IW2-2015 | reverse complement strand
GAGATGCTTCTTACGGAGCCACTCCTTAGTTGCCCTGGCTGTGTGTTTCGGTTCGTGTCATGCTGAGAGACCACTGCCATGACCATCTTCAATGCTCTTACTGAGGGAAGGAGGTTTGTTGCCAAGATCGTCGATACATGGCCCCATCCATCCTCCCCTCCAATACGGTGCAGTCGTCCTGTCCCTTTTGCAGAAAAGCATCCCCTAAGAATGATGTTTCCACCTCCATGCTTCACGGTTGGGATGGTGTTCTTGGGGTTGTACTCATCCTTCTTCTTCCTCCCAAACACACGCGAGTGGAGTTTAGACCAAAAAGCTATATTTTTGTCTCATCAGACCACAATGACCTTCTCCATTCCTCCTCTGGATCATCCAGATGGTCATTGGCAAACTTACAGACGGGCCTGGACATGCGCTGGCTTGAGCAGGGGACTTGCGTGCGCTGCAGGATTTTAATCCATGACGGCGTAGCTGTGTTTACTAATGGTTTTCTTTGAGACTGTGGTCCCAGCTCTCTTCAGGTCATTGACCAGGTCTCGCCGTGTAGTTCTGGGCTGATCCCCACCTTCCTTCATGATCATTGATGCCCCACGAGGTGAGATCTTGCATGGAGCCCCAGACAGAGGGTGATTGACCGTCATCTTGAACTTCTTCCATTTTCTAATAATTGCACCAACAGTTGTTGCTTCTCACCAAGCTGCTTGCCTATTGTCCTGTAGCCCACCCAGCCCTTGTGCAGGTCTACAATTTAATCCCTGATGTCCTTACACAGCTCTACTGGGTCTTGCATTGTGGAGAGGTTAGAGTCTGTTTGATTGAGTGTGTGACAGTGTCTTTTATACAGGTAACGAGTTCAAACAGGTGCAGTTAATACAGGTAATGAGTGGAGAACAAGAGGGCTTCTTAAAGAAAAACTAACAGGTCTCGTGAGAGCCGGAATTGTTACTGGTTGGTAGGATCAATACTTATGTCATGCAATAAAATGCAAATTAATTACTTAAAAATCATACAATGTAATTTTCGATTTTTGTTTGGATTCCGTCTCTCACAGTTGAAGTGAACCTATGATAAAAATTACAGACCTCTACATGCTTTGTAAGTAGGAAAACCTGCAAAATCAGCAGTGTATCAAATACTTGTTCTCCCCACTGTATGTGGTAGTAGAGTAGGGGCCTGAGGGCACACACCTAATATGTTGTGAAATCTGTTGTGAATGTATTGTAATTTCTTTTGTATAACTGCCTTGTTTTTGCTGGACCCCAGGAAGAGTGGCAGCCACTAATGGGGTTCCATAATAAATACAAATCGTGCCTCGTAACTATTGTTTCATCAACAATTGATGTTGAACGCAACATTGTTGAGTAACTAAAGTAACCCTAGCCAGCACATACCTTTGAGATGCAAATGTTTCTTAGAGATTGGTTGTCCTATTCTTATTTTGCATACAAACTTCCCACAACATTTTGGAAATGGTACAGCATACCCAGCTAGCACATAATGTTCCGAGAAACGTGTTTCTTAGGTGGAAATTTCAGTACTTAAGCATATATTTTTTTGACCTTGTTCTGTTGAAAGTCATGTTCTCAGATAATTCAGAGAACGTTAAGAAACGTTCTTCTGTGGGAACTTCAGTACTTCAGCATAGCGTCATAAACTGTCGCTATCCTCCATCACGTTAAGTGTGTTGGCCGCAACCACTAATTGGACACTTGATCTTAAGGATTGCTTGTTCAAAACAGTTATCCCAATCTAAGCCAGCACTATTATTAAAAGTCTTATTGAAACATGTTCTCAGAACATTATTTAATTACCTTCAAATAACCTATATTTCTGTTCTTAGAACATTAATAAAACCTCCCAGGAAAAGTTTCAGGGAACCATAGTAAAACTTTCTCAGAACCTCCCTGCAACCTAAAAGTTCCACTTCGGTTCACAGAACGTTTAAAAAAACYTTCAATTTTACCAGTCAGGAAATGTATGGCTTCGTTTCCAGAACCTATGGGAAACCAAAAARGTATGTTCCCACAACTTCCAAGGAACCAAATGTGCAAGCTGGGATGTTGGCTTGCTATATCAAAGCATCATTTACATCCAGAGATTGATAGCTATATTGACTGTACTTTGAGGACCTAGCTAGCTAGTTAAATGCTCACTATTTCTCTACTACGTACAGCTGGAYTTTGCAGTGCAGATGACATGTGACAGTTGTGCAGAGAAAGTCAGAGCTGCACTGGAAGGAAAACCAGGTACATTTTTACTTTTCCATTCCAGCACTCAAATGAGTTATTAGTGTAGTAGGCTAGTAACTACACTTTTGCTAGTGTGCARAACAGAATACTCGTTAACTTAGTTGTGTATTGGTCCTAGGCTTAATATCAATAGTTACACCTTTGAACAAATTATGAATGTTGTTGTTTACTTAGCTATTATTATTGTATTGCCATTCAGTAGGCTGATACAGGGGCCGCTCTTGCTTTGGGTAAACAATTTACACTGGAATGAAACCACTGGGCCCCTCCATGCATTCCAAGATATGTATCAACCTAAAGCCATCTAAAGCATTTAACACACATGGCAGCAGTATTTGTCACAGTGACAGATATCTCTTTTATTTTACTCATTTGTCCCCTGTGTTTTCTCCTCATCCTTTTTTTCTGTTTTGTCCTTCTCATTCATTCCATCTCTCTGCAGGAGTGCAGTCGGTGAAGATAGATGTGGGGAAGGAGGAGGTTCTGGTGGAGTCTGCTCTGACGTCCTATGAGGTGCAGGATCTCATAGAGAGCACTGGGCGCAGGGCAGTACTAAAGGGCATCGGAGGAACAGAATTGGGTACGGGCACACTGAGATGCATGGACACCGATGAAATTGTATGTGATGTACATCATTGTCTGCTTTTGTCTGTCAAAAGTACAACTCATCTCATCTCTCTGAATATGTGATTTTTTGGGGTTTGGACAATGATCTCCATTGTCATTCAACCGGCAATGGATGACTCCCATTGCAAAAGCATTGGCTCCATCCGAAATACTCAGAAACAAAATCTCAATGTGGCCACGGCCCATAGAGTTAGATAGAGGACTCTAGATGGATAAAAACTGTTTTGGCATGGATGTTGTCACAAGTGTATTTGGCAGCATATGTGCATCTGTATGTGTACTCTACTGTGTGTGTACTGTATATGCAACGTTTGTGTCTGTGTATCAGACCTGGGTGCAGCGGTGGTCATGATGGGCGGTAGTGGTCCTGTCCAGGGGGTGGTGCGGTTCCTCCAGCTGTCTGAGGAGCGCTGTCTGATTGATGGGACCATTGATGGTCTGGAACCTGGCACCCACGGACTCCACGTCCACACGCTGGGAGACCTCACACAGGACTGCCAGAGGTGATCTTTTTGTGTGTGTGTGCGAAACATGATATATTATCAACCCAAATGCAAATCATATTCATTATTAGTGCAGAGGTATTTTTTATAATATGTACAAAATGTCATTGTACTGTATGCATTGTTTTGCCCACAATTTTCTACAACCWTCAGAGGTTCCTCAGTCAATTTTAAAATAACCCTTTGAATAGATCAGTCGCTTTATGATTGCATCACTGTAGCTCATAAGGTCACAGTTGCACCTGCTTGCCCCAGAGGATCATGGGAGTGGATGACTCATGTTTCTCTGCCTGTGTGTTTGTACAGCTGTGGAGAACACTATAACCCCTATGGGAGACAACATGGTGCCCCGCAGGACCCAGACAGGGTACAGTTTCCTTGCCTTCTTCTAGAGTAGGGCTATACTGTATAGTTCTGTTTAGTTCCTRGTGAAACTGGGGTACATTCTTTCTGAGATGTTATGCCTACAGGTAGTACCTTTTTACTGTCTCAGAGACGATATACAATGCATTCCAAAGTATTCAGATCCCTTTCATTGTTTCACATTTTGTTATGTTACAGAATTATTTTTAAATATATTAAACAAATAAAACATRTCATCAATCTACACACAATACCCCATAATGACAAAGCAAAAACAGGTTTTAGAAAATGTAGCAAATTTATTAAAAATAACAAACAGAAATACCTTATTTACATAAGTAATGGTTGTGATATTCAGTTAAATGTGTTTTCTTTTAGCATGTAGGTGATCTGGGGAATATTGTGGCTGGACCAGACGGTCGAGCCTCATTCAGACTAGAGGACCCTGAGCTGAAGGTAACACACACACACACCCCTACCCCTTTTGGTCTAAAACCTATGTATTTACATGGGTAGTGACATAGGTAGGTACAGTGTAATTACAGTAAAGGCATTGAGTACATGGTGTTATACCAGCTTGGGGAATGCACAATTGAATACTGAGCACAGCAGACTGGTCAGCGGTACCAACCCTTGACAGTAGCCACTCTTACCCCTCTGTCACTTCCTGCTTTACTTCCTGCAGGTGTGGGACGTGATTGGTCGGTCTCTGGTGGTGGATGCTGGGGAGGATGACCTGGGAAGGGGGGCTCACCCCCTCTCCAAACTAACCGGGAACTCTGGCCAGAGGTGAGTTCATGGTAGAGGAGAGACGTGGGTAGCGTTTGGAAGAACTTACTGTAGGTCAAAGTTGAATTAATACATTTTATAGTGAAAAGTTCTGATKTTTTCTATTTGTTTCTCTTTCTTTTCTCTCGCTCTCTATCCCCCCTCTTTCTATCTATTGCTCGTTGGGTACAGGCTGGCCTGTGGGATCATCGCTCGCTCCGCTGGCCTGTTCCAGAACACCAAGCAGATCTGTGCATGTGACGGGGTTACTCTGTGGGAGGAGAGGGACAGACCGCTGGCCGGGACGGGTCGCAGCAAGACCACTACAGAGACACCTGCTGCTCACCTTTGACCTGGGGTCTGTTCAGGAGGATGTGATGTTACAGAACATAAAAAAATAAATGTACATGTATTGTGGATATGTGTGTCAGCTGGAACACGGAACCCTGTCAGCGCTATTAATTATATTTCTATCTGCAACGTTCAGAACGTTTCGTAACACTGAATACATCCATGAACGGCCTACCTCACTGGCTGTCGRTGATGATGTCACACTTACTGAAGTTGCACTGAGAGCGAGGGAGGGTAGGAGAAAAGAAGAGGAGAAACCGAAACRGAAGTATTGTCTATTCAGCTGTAATAATTATTGAATTGCCATATAGAATTCTTRCAAGATCGGAACCTGTCATAATTCTAAAGAAAAAAGACAGCACAATAATATGATATAGGTTTGTAGATACTTAGTCATCTCCCATATAGGCAAGATCAGGATTCCAAGCCCAAATATCCCATGTTGACTATTCTGTTGTCGAATAAGTTTAACAGTTTTGTACTGMTAAGCAGTCAATGTTGTAATTCTGTTTGATTACAATTTCATACTTATCTCAACTGCTTTACTGTCTAAATATCTGTCTCTTGATCTCTGGATGTGCTCATTGTGTGTTTTTGAAACTGTGGGGGTTGATTGGATTGACTTGATGGGGACTGTTTTAGTGGTTCAATTACCTGTTGGTAGAATGCCATTCTACTAGGGTGAATCTCAGGTCTTTCCTCGATTCCTCGCATCCTCTCTGTACCTTCTCCAGTCGCATTAGAGGTGAAGATCACCTCAGATCTTCTCCTCCAATGAGTTTGGGGGATTCGGGGAGCGAGGAAGCAATGAAATACTTTAGGGCAGCAGGTAGTCGAGTGTTGGACCACTAACCGAGGGGTCGATGGTTCGGGTCCACKAGCTGACTATGTGAAGAGTCTGATGTGCCCTTGAGTGGGGCGCTTGACCCTAGTTGCTCGTGTGGGTCGTTCTGGATACAAGCGTCTGCTAAATTATTAAAATTTAGCAGTTTTCATGACTTGAATCATGATTATATCAAAATCTTTGTAGCTAGTGTTGTAAGTGATTTTGTTTTTCTTTCTCAAGTTAAGGAAAGTTATTTATCAACTTCTCAGTGAAATTTGCAATAAAAGGCACCAGTTGCCCTTTGGACTATGGTGAAACCTGCCTATGAATTGATGAGTGACTGACTTTTGTTATGTCGAAGCATGCTGTAAAGCCACTTTTTATAGCCTATCTGTTATAAAATGTAATACGGCGATTGTGAAGAATCAGCATTCTGGTGTGGCAGCCCACCCAACCCCCTGACTTCCCCATTGGTGAAGCCTTCTAAAAAACGGAAGCAGGCGCTACCATTTTGAAACACGGCACTGCTTAGGTAAGTAAGATGGTAGATTTATGTACCTCTTTTATTCGATTTATTTACTAAAGATGAAAAATATAAGTAACGATTCGTAGAAATATTAGGTTMTATTCGTTGTCAGCGGAAGAACCAATGACACGAAACACGAAAGCGTATTGTCGTTCCATTGAAGACATTTTCGCTATCGCGCAATGTATCCGTTCCAGTGCGGAAAAATGCTGTGACTAACATTTCCAATGTAACATTGTTTTGTTATATGTCCACCATTCATCCGATACWGTTCGTATACTGTTTTTGTAGATTGGATTAATGATAACACAACAATGGCGTCGAAACCCCATTTCCAGCTACTTAGGCAAATCGTCTCACYTTTTCGCCGCGAGGTTTGTTCAGTTTCGGTCACACCAACCAAAACCTAAGCATCCTCTCCAGTCCACATGGGTAATTTTAAAGAAAACATATGTCGTCTATCAACTGTTTTCTCAGTCTTAGCAGCGAATTGGAAAGTCATGTAAACCCGAACCACGTGTTTGATACATATCTTTAACGTCGATCGGGAGATTCCCAYTGGCAGGGTTGCCAGGTGTAGCTAAAATTTGTAGCCCAGTGACCTCTGAAAACCCGCTCACAAGGCCTGAAAACTAGACCAAAATGTATTTCTGCTGCAAGGGACGAGTTGCAACATTTATCCCAAAACCCCTTTTCCATAACGTTATTGAGCGAATTAAGAAGGAATATCGACGTATTTTTTTACGACGTCGGCTAAGAAGCAAAATRCGGTTTTCCATCAAAATAATAAATATTGGCAGTTTAAGAATATGTCGCAAGAGAAAAAATAAATCACCCTTATTAAACTCTCCAGATWATTTTCCATAAATTGACGTTATTTAACTGGTTTTGACTGCTATGATTGAGCAATGTGTGGTATTTGCCCAATATACCACAGCTAAAGGCTGTTCTTAGGACATAGCTTTTAGCTGTGGTATATTGGGCAAATACCACAAACCCCTGAGGTGCCTTATTCCTATTATAAACTGGTTACCAACTTAGTTAGAACAGTAAAAAGTATGTTTTTGTCATTCCCCTGACACACATCTGATATACCATGGCTTTCAACCAATCAGCCTTCAGGGCTCAAACCAGCCAGTTTATAATTGTAAATAAATCCAGTTTGCAGCATGTGCATAACTATAGATAAATCAGACAGGAGAGTTTGAGTGATGAAAGTTGGACAGAGGATCTGGAAATCTCTGCAAGAAACACTTGGATGAATGAATTAAAAAATAATGTTATGTTATTTTCTGGCAATTGTGCCGTTATGTGCCAGATGTTAAGACTTCAAAACGTTATAAATGGCCTATTTGCAAGATTTACTTGTTATTTCATAGGCTACTGACTAAAATCAGGGGTTATATTGCAATTCAACTTTGCCATGGTTTGCTGAGCTAGATGCAGGTAGCCTATAGCCCCTGATATGCCAAAATCTAATTTCAGGTAAAAATCCACAATGAAACTGACATTAAATGTGGAGAATGATACATTTACAATAGAGCTGTGACCATGATCACAATTGATAACTTCCAATTTAATTAACTAAACATGACCATTAAAAATGGCATAATAACACAACGCTACAACAACAAACGGAATTCTAGGCAATMTATTACATCTGGTTGCCAGCTCCAGGTAGGCTACACAAGTGGCACAAATGTATTTGCAATGACTCCAGTGATATCGTCATTTCAATATATATTAATTATATTTTTATATATATACATTTTTATTTTTTCAAGTATTTTCTTAACCCTAGTTCTTGAACTGCATTGTTGGTTAAGGGCTTGTAAGTAAGCATTTCACGGTAAGGTCTACACCTGTTTTATTCGGAACATGTGACAAATACAATTTGATTTGAAATGGTAGGCTACAGTAGCCTGCAATGGCATATAAGTTAATAGCCTACTTGATGGCCAACAGATGCAAATGCAGCCAATCATTCTCCACAATTAATGGAATTTTCATTGTGGACTTTTTCCATAACACAAGCTACATAACCATTTCCACTCGCGCAGTCCTGCAGACCCTTGAACTGAGCATGCGTAAAACCCTTCGCTTGATACTGTTATCCATAAGAAAAGTCTACATCAGAATGCAGTTTACTTTAGGCCACCTCTGAGCGAATTTATCTAAAGAGCTCTGGTGCGCATTAGGTCGTTTTCCAATGCGTTGTATCAGTTCTAGCACGTTAATGTATTTTTTGGGGAAAAGGTTGTCTCCATAATGAGGATTCTAAATAGCCTWCCTACAACTGGTCAAAAGTTATCACGACGTGCGCGCGTGCTACTATGTCGCGGTGACTCAGCTGCCTCTGCTGCAGCACTTCTCTTCAACCAGCGATCTCAACGCACACACACCCCTCCAGCCCTCCACCATTCCACCATTCATTCACATACACAGTAACAGTCTGCTTACTGCCTGATAGTCAGCAGCAGCAGGTCACAGTGAAATATATATATCTTTTTAGAAATGCCATAGCGGCCGCGGTGCAATTTAGAAGTAGACCAAAAACCCGCCACCCGCGACCAATACATTTTCCCCGCAAATTGTTTTATTTTTATTGCAACAATAATAACAACATTACACATCAATACAGGGACATTCATGGGAATAAAATGAAATAATAAAACACCAGGCGACCGTAAAAAAATAATTCTGGACATTTTAGATGTGACAAGGCATTGAGACATTAACAGACATCCAGAGACATGACTTCTAATCATTTTTTCCTACTTTTTAAGTTTCACAAGTTTGAGGGATTTGTAAAATTGTAACAGTTCAATTAAAAAAATACAAAATAAGGAATTTTCCCGCCCTATTTACATTTTATGAATATAATATTTGGCCAAGAGAATAATACTGTTAATAAAATAGTTATAATCGGAATTACAAGGATAAGCATAAAGCCATTTAACGTCATCAAAGGTAATTTTGGAGATTTTATACACAGCCGTTCATGAATTTCAATCCATAGTTTACTAGAATGGCGGCATGAAACAAATACATGTTCTAAAGATTCTGAATCAGAGGAGCAAAAAACACAAGGTGTTTTGTCAAAATGTAACATTTTGTGCAATAAATAATTAACAGGGTAGATGGGAGAAAATATTTAAAATTAGTTTCTTTAAATGTTGGGATAACTGGACAATTAAGGTAAAAGGTTATGGCTTTTGACCATAGCAGGGGTTGGTCACTTCCATAGCAATATATTGAATTATAATCACAAAAAATTACTTAATTAACTGCAAATCGTATCCACTTATCATTGAATTTTTTATCCAAAAGGTTCAAGTCCTTAATTTGTAAACTTGGAAAAGTGGAAACAACCTCATAATGTAACAGTGTTCTTAATACGTCCAAATAAAGGAAGTGGAATTGCTTTGCAAACCTTAATATATTCTCTCTGAGTAATATTAACCTGAAATTTCCTAATGAACTCATCAAACGGCAGAAACTCCCCAATGTTGTCTAACAAATCACATACAAACTTAATACCCTTGTCAACCAAAGGCCTTTGAAAATGGATTTCCTATTCATTTTAATAGCGCTATATTCAAATCCCTGTTTTATTGGGGGGGAATTGTGCTTGAATATTCTTTTCCCCCAAAACATTTTTGCCCGATGTAACTTAGACAATTTCACAGGTAATTTTGGAYGGTCAAAATCACATTTATTTTGGAATTCAAGTTAGAGTGTATTAAACAGACTGTTAGGGATATGATACCACATAGAGGTAGGATTAGACAGACATKATTTCAACTGTTTAATTTAGGAAAAGGGCAGTATCATCTGCAAATTGACTGAAATGTATCTTAACCAAAAATACGGAAGTTTACAGACACTTAGGTTGGAGTCATTAAAACTCGTTTTTCAACCACTCCACAAATTTCTTGTTAACAAACTATAGTTTTGGCAAGTCGTTTAGGACATCGTTTAGGCAAGTCGTTTAATTTTTCCAACAATTGTTTACAGACAGATTATTTCACTTATAATTCACTGTATCACAATTCCAGTGGGTCAGAAGTTACACTAAGTTGACTGCCTTTAAACAGCTTGGAAAATTCCAAGCTTCTGCTAGGCTAATTGACATCATTTGAGTCAATTGGAGGTGGACCTGTGGATGTATTTCAAGGCCTACCTTCAAACTCAGTGCCTATTTTGCTTGACATTATGGGAGAATCTAAAGAAATCAGCCAAGACCTCAGAAAAGAAATTGTAGACCTCCACAAGTCTGGTTCACCCTTGGGAGCAATTTCCAAATGCCTGAAGGTACCACATTCATCTGTACAAACAATAGTACGCATGTATAAACACCATGGGACCACGCAGCCATCATACTGCTCAGGAAGGAGACGTGTTCTGTCTCCTAGAGATGAACATACTTTGGTGCGAAAAGTGCAAATGAATCCCAGAACAACAGCAAAGGACCTTGTGAAGATGCTGGAGGAAACAGGTACAAAAGTATCCATATCCACAGTAAAACGGGTCCTATATCAACATAACCTGAAAGGCCACTCAGCAAAGAAGAAGCCACTGCTCCTAAACCGCCATAAAAAAGACAGACTACGGTTTGCAATTGCACARGGGGACAAAGATCATACTTTTTGTAGAAATGTCCTCTGGTCTGACAGAACTGTTTGGCCATAATGACCATCGTTATGTTTGGAGGAAAAAGGGGGWGGCTTGCAAGCCGAAGAACACCATCCCAACCGTGAAGCACGGGGGTGGCAGCATCATGTTGTGGGGGTGCTTTGCTGCAGGAGGGACTGGTGCACTTCACAAAATAGATGGCATCATGAGGGAGGAAAATTATGTGGATATATTGAAGCAACATCTCAAGACATCAGTCAGGAAGTTAAAGCTTGGTCGCAAATGGGTCTTCCAAATGGACAATGACCCCAAGCATACTTCCAAAGTTGAGGCAAAATGGCTTAAGGACAACAAAGTCAAGGTATTGGAGTGGACATCACAAAGCCCTGACCTCAATCCTATAGAAAATTTGTGGGCTGAACTGAAAAAGCGTGTGTGCGAGCCAGGAGGCCTACAAACCTGACTCAGTTACACCAGCTCTGTCAGGAGGAATGGGCCAAAATTCACCCAACTTATTGTGGGAACCTTGTGGAAGGCTACCCGAAACATTTGACCCAAGTTAAACAATTTAAAGGCAATGCTACCAAATACTAATTGAGTGTATGTAAACTTCTGACCCATGTGATGAAAGAAATCAAAGCTGAAATAAATCATTCTCTCTACTATTATTCTGACATTTCACATTCTTAAAATAAAGTGGTGATCCTAACTGACCTAAGACAGTGAATTTTTACTAGGATTAAATGTCAGGAATTGTGAAAACCTGAGTTTAAATGTATTTGGCTAAGCTGTATGTAAACTTCTGARTTCAACTGTATATCATCAAGGTTTTTTTTCAGCCTATTGGCATAGACATGCGCTAGTAACTTATAGTCAGTTACCAACAACGTGAGAGAGTCCTTCTTTGGTTTGGGCATTAGAACTATTTGTCKCTGTCTCAAAGAAGGAGGTAAGATAGCATTGTCAATATCCTCTTTGTAGACCGAAAGCAATAACTGTCTAATATCAGGCCAAACATCTCGATAGAATTCAGCTGTCAGGACATTCGGTCCAGGAGATTTACCTGTAGGAATTAGTTTAATGGCTTGGTCTAACTCAGTAATATCTAAATCGGAATCACAGAGTTGCTTAATAACAGAGTTATTAACAGAATCAAAAAAGGAAATCCAAGTCGCCTTCCGAAAGATGAGATTAATACAGTGTACTGTCGAAAGAGTGTATTTCCTTATTAATCACTTCAAGATCATCAGATATAGTGTCGTTTTCATAAATGGATGAAATTATTTTCCTAGTTTGCCTACTTTTCTCCAAATTAAAGAAATAAGATGTGTTTTTTCCACCMTTCTCAATCCATTTGGCCTTTGAACGGATGAAGGCACCCTGTGCTATATCGTTGTATATGTTGTCCAGTTCATCGTTTTCAAAGTAGCCCAATTTACCGGAATTCATTCGTGAACATGGCAACACTGCCAATGGTTCAAGCATTTGTTGTTGTTGTTGCTTTGTCTCGTGCTGCGTCATTAGAAAAAAAATAGCTTTTCCCTCTCCAGTGATGCCTCAACTGAAGTCGGTTTAGTGATGTAAATATAAGCTTTTCGTTGGACGGTGAATACCATGTGTATATACGACTGATACAACTTCGAAAATTGATCTGATCTCAGCGGAAAGGCTGCTATGTATAGCATTGTCAGTATTCTATACATGTGCTTGGCACAGAAAAGTACATTTTTGTGCTTTTCGATTTACTGCTAGCATAGCAACTGGCCCTAAACTGTTGTGACAAACCTGCAGGGTAGCCTAGTGCTTCTTGACCTGTAAGAAGGAAGGTCAGAGGTCAACATGTTGCATGATAATAGAATAGGCTAGTAAGGCTACATAACCAAGTTTCTATGGTGTTCCATATAATTACATATTATAACTATATGGTGTCTTCAATGTTGTTATTCTGCATGGTGGTCAATTGTCAAATATTTTCTTGACACATACATCCTTTTCTCCTGTGGTCTCGTCATTCATTTTGTCAGCTCTTGCTTTCTCCCTTATAGGTGTCTCTTGGACTGTTTGGTTTTTGGTGTTTCCAGCATCGTGGACAAGTGCAAGTTCAGAATGTTTTGTCTTTTACAGTATGTTCACTTGTCTCTCTCTCTCCCTTGTTTTCCCCTGTCTGCCTGTATCTATCTGTCTGTGTCTGCCCGTATCTGTGCATGTCCCACCACAGCTCCACTATGGACAAGAGCAACACGGTGAAGCTCTTTGTGGGCAACCTGGCTCTAGACACCACCCAGGAGGAGCTTTCTGCCATCTTTGAGGCGTACGGCCAGGTGGTCAGCTGCAGCGTTCTCCGACAGTTCGCCTTCGTACACCTACAGGTAGGCTGTAGATATCCCATAGGGAGGACTAAGGTCTAAGTCCCAATTCTCTTCAGTTCTTCTAAAGTGTACACTTGCACACTCTTCGTCATGGATTTCACAATGATCTAAATGCCTTCCAGCCAATGTTTACACCAACCGATCCTATTCTTTTAAATCCCCGACGGCGAGTGCACTACAGAACTGTGTGTTTGTCAATTTTAAATGGTGATTGTTTTTGTGTGTACGTAGGCTACATTGAGTTGATATGGTACAAAATGTATTTCCTCATTGAGTTTTCCTCACGTTAAAGTTTCCTAATCTAAATGAATGTCTTATTATTTTTACATTTACTTTGTTTACTAATCAAATCTACTCCCAGGGTGAGGGTGCTGCGGAGCGGGCCATCAGGGAGCTGAACGGCAGGGAGTTCCGGGGGAGGAACCTGGTGGTAGAGGAGTCCCGGGGCAGACCTCTCCACTCCACCAAGGTGTTTGTGGGGAACCTGTCGGGCATGTGCACCACCGAGGACCTCCAGGAGCTCTTCCAGACCTTTGGTAAAGTGCTGGAGTGCGACAAAGTCAAAGGTGAGCCACGCCCCTCCTCATTGAGGGGTACTCCACGAGAAGGGAGTACCCCTACGGGGGTGTCTCAGGGGGATTTGGGATATGCAATGAACACATTTCCACTTCACACATGTATGTAATACACACTTGTACATGTGTTAAATAGGACAAATATAAGCACACACCAAATAGTAACGTTATTATAATGGTACTCATGAGGGTGAAGGGAGAGATTGCTCAGTATGGCGAAGGGTGAAGTTGACCCTAGATGTTGATCTTGGGTCAGTTTGCATTTCCCCCACTACTAGGGCTGCAGCTAGCCTAGTAGTCAGAGCGTTGGGCCAGTAACCGAAAGGTCGCTGGTTCGTATATACTCAAGCCGACAAGGTGAAGAGTCTGTGTCCTTGAGCAAGGCACTTAACACTAATTTGTCTGACCCTGTAAAACAACACATTTCACTCCACCAATCTGGTGAATGTGACAATAAAACATATATGTGTGTTTTAATGGTTAGGATTGGGGGAAGGGAAACTGATCCTAGATCTGTACCTAGAGGAAATCTCACTGCGGAGCTTACAGTACACTATGGCGTACCAGTGCTTGAAGTAGGCCGGCCGGTGTCGTCCAGTATGGAGTACAGACACCTAATTCTCTACCGCTGAAGTACTGCACCTCTTATAGAACAGGCTATTGGCTTTAATATATGACGGGTACCAGCACCCAAAATGAGTACCTTCACCTATTTCATTGCACTGCATACCGGTGATGGCTAGTTGAAAGTGTAAAGATCCAAGGTATTCTAAGTTGTTTGGGGCTTTTTCATTGTGCAACTTGACAATCAGGTAAGGTTTGTGTGTAGTTGTATAGAGCAGTAAGAAACGTGTGTGTATAGAGCGGTAAGGTGTGTGTGTGTGGCATGCCCGGTGTGGTTCTAACTGGTGTCCCTGTGCTCAATGACAGCCAGGCTCTCCTCTTCTGCAGGCTACGCCTTCGTGCACATGGAGAACAAGGAGGAGGCTCTTCAGGCCATCGAGGCCCTCCACGGCACCTCCTTCAAGGGACGCCCGCTCTCCGTGGAGCTCTCCAAGGTGCTGTAGCACGATGCACTGACATGGAATAGAATCCCTTGACTGGCACTCCCCCCACCCCCCCCATTCAAGTCAATTGGCCTTGTTAATGGAGGACCGGTGASCATTTTGAGTGTACCCATGAGGGTGTAGCCAAATTGCTGTGGTCTGAGGGGTGATGCCTGTTCTAGTGATTCTATTTCTGTGTACTACATTACCCATACTGCCCTGTCTTGTATATCCTTGTATATCCACTATGATGTTGAAGGCGTTCCTGAAGGTTTAGCATGGTCTACAACTGCAGTGGTTCTCAAACCTCTCCTCGCAGACCCCCAGCCATTACATGTATTTTAATTATTCCACAGCTAGGACACCTGATTCAACTTGTCAACTAATCATCAAGCCCTTGACTAGGTGAATCAGGTGAGTTAGTTTAGGACTACAACAAAATTGCGAAATGTCTGGGGGTCCCCGAGGTGAGGTTTGAGAACCCCTACAGTACCTATAATGCTCTGAGTTGTAGGCTAGATCCGGTTGTCTCTTACTAAAGACAGTTCCGGAAGCTCGCTAACAAATGGTGTCCGTCTCTGTGTCCATGCAGGTGCAGCCCTCCAAGCAGACCCCGACGGGGAAGATCCCCTGTGTGAGCTGTGGGAAGCAGGGCCACTACGCCGGGGAGTGCCCTGTAGGGAAGTCCTCTCTGGAACAGTACCAGAGCCAGGCAGCTGTGCTAGCTGCAGCCGCCGCCGCCGCAGCCGGCCTGCCCCTCCAGGTCCAGCAAAGCGTCCACAACTCTGTCTACAACACCTCGACCTTTGACCCCACCTACGCGGCGTTGACGGGTCTCACCACCGGCACGCGAGCGGAAGGCAACCCCGTCAACCAGGCGGTGTATGGTGCCCTGGCAACGCAGGTCTACGGCGCTAACGTGGCCAATCAGCTCTATGGGGTCCAGGCAGCCAATCAGGCGGCAGCGTTGACGCAGGCGGGCGCCACGCAGGTGTATGCCAGCTCCATGAACCCCAGCCACGCCGCTCTCTACGGTCAGCTCAGTCAGATTGCCGCCAGCCCCGCTGCAGCGTCCGCTGCCGCCGCCTACTCCACACCAGTTTACGCGCATGCCATGGCTAACCACCACCACCCGGGGGCCATCTACCTGGCAGCACCTGGCGTAGAGATGCCTGCGGCCGCCGCGGCAGTCAACCAGGCCTACGCCATGGCGCCGGCGCTCTATGGGGGTGCCCAGCATGCCTACGGCCACTTGGGGATGGGTGCCGCCATGAGCGCGTCGGCAGATCCTTCGGCGGCCATCTTTGAAGCAGCGAGGGTGCAGCACTACTTCGCCCAGGGACAGCAGGTTCTGGCTGAGCAGCAGAACGCGGCGGCAGTGGCGGCGGCACAAGCGGCAAAGTCTGGAGAGAGGGACCGGAGTCCACTGAGGCGCTCTGCGGGGTCCCTGCTGCCCGATCCCGTCATGAAGCCCTTCATGTACCAGAGAGCCCCCAAGCAGCGCCGGCCGCTGCTCCCCACCCCTGCCGGGCGAGCTGCAGAGGAAGCAGCGGAGGCTGCAGAGGACCCCATGGCTAGGTACTACCACTTCCTTCTCTTCTTATCCAACCCTCTGACCCTTCACGATTTAGTTAACTTTACACCTAATTACCAGTCGAGAAAGTCCACTAAGTCGAATTTTGACTTAGTCTCCCATTGACATCATCAGTGCTGGACTTAAGTAGAAGTTAGTATTCGCCCCAATGCTTTTAGGAGCCCTTAACCTTGATCTCTTTATTGAAGCCTCTTCTACCCTCCCCAATGCACTACATCCTTTCTCACTACATTACCCTGTCTCACTACAAACCTTCCTCAGTGTTCAGACTTCAGGAGTGGTAGTGAACATACTTATAGGAACTGAATTGCTCAGTACATTTTCCTTCATTTCCATCAAAGACTTGCTTGACCCCTTGTACATTTTCTGAAAACCTGTTTGTGTGAAAAGACTACAATTCCCTACTGGTAGATGATCTAAATGCTCTATCTGTCCCCCTCCCTTTCTCCCTCCCTTCCTCCCTCCGTGTGGATCTTAGAGAGCAGTGCCAACAGTACGCTGAATGCTACCACCAACAGTACCAGCAGCTCCAGCAGTTACAGTAATTAGGAGAATCCTAATTTCCAGTCAAAACTTCTTTAAGTCAAGAAAGTCCACTTTAAGTCGAATTTCGACTTAGTCTTCCATTTACATCAGTGCAAGGCTAAGTGAAACTTTGACTTCAGTGGAAGTTAGGGTTCGCCCCAATGGTTTTAGGAGCACTTAACCCGTATTGAATCCTCTCTGACCCTCCCCAATGCACTACACCCTCTCCTCCTTTTCACTACGTGACCCTCGGTCTGATGTTCAGACTTCAGGAGTGGTAGTGGACATACTTCCTGGAACTGAATTGCTCAAGACATTATCTTTCAATGCCATCAGAGACTCTTAACCCCATGTACATTTCCTGAAAGCCTGTTCGTTGTGTGCAAAGACTACAATTCCCCAGTAGAGGATCTAAAAACGCTCTTTCTGAAAGGCTGTTTGTGTAAAAAGATTACAGTTTCCTACTAGTCCAGTCCTTGGTGTTAAAAGACTACAATTCCTTACTGGTAGATGATCTAAATCACTCTATCTTTCCCCCTCCCTCTGTGTGTATCTTAGAGAGCAGTACCAACAGTATGCTGAGTACTACCACCAGCAGCACCAACAGCACCAGCAGCTCCAGCAGTTACAGTACGCTACCTACCCTACCTACCGCCCCCTGAAAAGACTCTGTACCCCCACTTGAAACCTTGTGTGTAAAAGACTAATATACAATCCCTGGTAGATAATCCAAAACCCTCTTGTCTGTCTGTTTCCCTACCCTCTTTTCTCTCGCTCTTAACTTCTCACTCGATTTCTCCTTCTCCCTCCCCCTTCCCTCTTTCTCATTCCCTCTCTCCCCCAGGTACTATGCGGAGTACTACCAGCAGTACCAGCAGTATCAGCAACTCCAGCAGTACCAGCAACTCCAACAGTACCAGCAACTCCAACAGCTCCAGTACGCCTACCCGCCTCCCAACCACCACGCCATAGCTGCCATCCCTGCCCACGCCATGGCGGGCCACGCCCACCACCACGGCCAACCGGCCCACGTCACGGCGCTGGACGCCGCCCTCAGGCCAGTGGTGCCCGCCTCCGCCGTGGCCGCCGCCATGGTGGCAGCGCCCAGAGTGTATGAGCCGCCGCTGCCGCCGCCACCGAACCGCAAGGAGGCCGTCCTCCGCCGAGCCCCCGAACTCTCCCTTCACACGCCTGAGCCCCCCTTCAGATAGTCACCTCCCTCGTACCCCTCTGTTTCCCCCCGCCTATCACTGTATACCACCCTCGTACCCCTCCTCACTCTCAGCGGCTGTGTGTGTCTGTGTATATCTGTGTGTGTGGGTATATTTGTGTGTACTGTGGCGGTGGGGATTTGTGTGTGAGTGTGTTTGGAGTTTAGGAGTTGTCCCTTGACTACAGTAAGAACCCAACCCCAACTTGGTCC
The DNA here is from genome assembly GCF_002910315.2 of Salvelinus sp. IW2-2015. Classification (NCBI taxonomy): domain Eukaryota; kingdom Metazoa; phylum Chordata; class Actinopteri; order Salmoniformes; family Salmonidae; genus Salvelinus; species Salvelinus sp. IW2-2015. Next base: position 2,806,875 of record NC_036876.1, on the reverse strand, counting down.
TGGTACCACACTAACAGTGCAGTTAAAGAAGGGAAGACATTCTGTCATCTTACCACCACACAATGTTTAGCTATTGACTCTCAATTGTAGACAGGTGCCAGTAGCAGACAGTCAATTCCTTCAACATAGAGATGAGGTCAAAAATATCACAACCGATTCTTGTACTGTCTGCGCTGTGGTGTGTTGCGTAGCTCCAGGGTTGGAGGGGTCTGTGTGTCTTGTACCAGTCGGGACTGTGGTGCGTGTGTGTGTGTGTGTGTGTGGGAGAGTGATGTTGGCTTTCTGTTGTTACGATGTAATGCACACAGTCCCACGCGTGCTGCCGTGTTCCCTCATCAGCTCTCCCCTGGGAGATTGGAGGAACATAGGCACACTGTACTATATGAAACTACCCCCTACCTCTCCTACCCCCTCCCTCCTTCCCTCACACCGCTGTAACCACAGCACTGAAAGACACTGCTGCATTTCTGACCTTATTTACTCTGTCTATACCTTAGCCTGGGTAAACCAAATTAAATGCCGGGATCACCACTGAAACAATAGAGGGTTTAACATTCAGTCTATCTATACCTACCTCTGACAATGAGAGCACAGAGATTAGCTGGTTAGAATATGKATGGTCTGCCTTCTGTCCATACAGTTTATCAGTCAGTCAGTTGCAGGGTTGGGGTCCATTTCAATTAAATTCAGTGAATTTAAAATGGAATTGACCCCATCCCTGGTCAATAYTTTGGAGAAGAATGACACGTTTTAGGGACAACGTTTTCTATGTACTGTACTACTAGAGTCTTACTGCATCAGTGCATTTTGAGAGGCCTTTTAAAGTAGGAATTATTTTAGTTTCGTTTTTTTGTAATGTAAGTGGTTGTCGGGTCGATGAAYATTACATTCTAACCCCTCAGATCAAGTATGAATTATTTTATGGATTTTATAATTAAGTTCACTTTTTAGACTTGCTAGAGAATTTCAATGAGGTTAAAGGAAAACTCCACCCAAAACCTATATTTTGGTGTTTGTTTCATTAATCCATTGTTGACATAGTCCCAAAATGTTTTTGTCAAGTTTTCAACGATATGTAACTTTAAAAATACAGATCATCCCTGTATGATCCATTTTGCATCATATGATGTAGCGTTTTGAAAGTTACATATCTTTGCTGACAGTCCCAAAATGTTTTGCTTATGTCAACAATGCACTAATGAAACAAACACCAAAATATTGTTTTTGGGTGGAATTTTCCTTTAACATTGTGCCTAAGCTTTGTCTGAACTGCATATAGTGGAGGGAATATCTCCTTTTTGAAGTGCTTTTGTTCTTACACGTCAGTCTTTTTAATCTGCGATGGAGGGAAAAGGGTTCGGATAATGTGACGTGATGATTTTTTTGTGGTGCGGTAAAGTTCACACCGATGATATGACGATGAGAGATGGAGCAGTATCTTTCAGTCGCCCTGTTCCGACGTATCCTTGCACCCCGCTGTAAGACGACTCACTACCCCCGTACCCCGCTGTGTCCTTCCTCTTCTCCCTGTGATTTTAGTGATGTAGTATTTTATCTTGCATATAATCTCTCTGTCTCTCACACACACACACAGTTTCATCTGTGGGATCTCGACGATCAGGGAAAAAAACACCCTTTCTTGTTATGCTTGTTGCTTGCCTTGTTTCTGACCGTGTTTTTAGAACTATTTAAAATATTTCTTTTTTTTTAACAAAAAGAAAAAAGGCATGCTTTTTAATATGTATACTACACATACCCACCATTTAAAAATAAAGAATGTTTCTGACTACWGTGAGGAAAAGAAAAAACTGCGTTTCGGATGTATTTCCCCGTTCTTGTTTTTACGTTTTTTTTCGTCTTTCTTACTCCTTCCCGTCTCTCCTTCCTTGTTGTAATGACCAGACCCATATGACTGGGGACCAGGGTGGCAGAGAAAAGGAGGAGTAGCGTCTGTGTGTGCGCCCCCCCTAGTCTGCCTCGTGGATGGGGTAAGTCTGGTCTGGGGTCAGCGCTCCTCTCTCCAGCCTCACCCAAACTCTAGGCCTATAGCACAGTCAGACAGACCCTGGGTGCGTGCCAATAACATTTATTTTCTCCTCAACTGTACACTTGTTCACTTCCCTTTACTGTTGCGAGAGGAAATGCCTGAAATGAGGTTGTTTTTATTCTGCCAACTCCTAGGCCAGGTGTATTCCCTACGAGGTCCGGATCCTGCTGGTGTTCTGTTCTACCTGATCATTAATTGCACCCACCTGGTGTCCCAGGTCTAAATCAGGCTTTGACGTTCAGAGTTGAGTTTGAGGGTTCTAGGCCATGCCTCTGCTAATCCTATGTTTTTAAGATATGTGGGAAGTTGTGAACAAGTGTATACTTCAGGAGGAAAGAGATGACTGGGACATAACCCCTCGCTGGTACATCAACAAGGCATCTACTGTGTTACCATGCTGTTACCATGCGCTCATGTCTGAAAACCGCTTCCGTTACCTCTGATCTTTTTGAGTTCCGCTTTGTGCCAAACTAGTGTCGATTTCATGCCATTTTAATTGCAGATTCAATGTTGAGTAGAGTGGAGCGCATTACTTGCTTGCAGATGACTCCTTGTTTTAACAATGGGTGGACAAACACACACATCAGAGACCTGGGGAGAGGCACACAGATAGAATGACTGTGGGCGGGGTGCTATGTGTCTGCTCCTACCCAACAACCTCACCACCAACACCATGTGTCTGCTCCTACCCAACAACCTCACCACCAACACCATGTGTCTGTCTCTGCTGTGTTAGATGTGCATGTCACTCTGCTCTCTGTCCAAAGCCCCATACATACTGACCTACTATTCCAACTGAAATAGGTACCGGCCGCCCAGACACCACCCAGCAGGTGTGAGYTGAGAGGGGGAAGACAATAAACGTCGCGCAGGCAAATGGGAAGTGGGAACTCAATCTTCTCCACCAAGGTAATGAAACAGCACTGTCCCCCTCTCTGACTGTGCCTTGACCGAAACACCCCTCCCCCCCTCCTCGTCCGCCATCACCACCCCCACCCCCCCTCCGTAGCTCCCCCTCTCACCTGCGTTGATATTGCCCGGGGGGCTTCTTTTGGGGGTCACTGCTCACGCTGTGATGTCTTCTACCAGACTTCCAGTGACTTGTCCTGTCTCTCACCATGCAGCACCTACAGTGACTGGGCTGTCAGTCTCTCTGTCGTGCTGATGTGTGTCTGAGAGAGACTATGTGTGTGTGACTGACTGACTACATGTTTGAGAGCCAGAGACCGTGTAGGTGAAAGAGTGAGTGAGTGTGTCACTGACTCTACGTGTCTGAGAGAGTGTGTGTGTGTGTGTGTGTGTGTGTAATGTCGTTGGTGTTTTGAGGCTTGGTACATGTGGATCCCCCGCCCCCGCTAGTGACTCCTACACCGCCGTATTCGCCGCCCCTCCCCCCAACCCATCCCCCTCTGCGCCTGTCCGCCGTACACAGCTTGCTGCCGCCGCCGCCTGCCGCCATCTTGGATCTAGGCTGGGCTCTGTGGATCAGCAGCTCCCGACTGGCCACACCCACCCCTGGCTATGGCTGTAACCATAGAGACCTATTGAATGACAATGGACACCGTGTATGGTGGCCTAGTGGGGTCACACGGCTGGACAGAGTATAAACTCATCAGAGACTTTGTAGGGCGAGAGTTTTTTTGCTTTGCTAAAACTGTGATGCTGGGTTTGCCATGGCTGTGTATGGGAGTTTAATCACTATTCACCACCTCCTTGCAGTTGAATGACTCAAGTCAAACTTATCTAATTAAATCCGATAACCTGACCTTGCTCTGGAGGATAACATTTGGAATAGGTTTTTTAACAGCGAGTTCCCTATGGCCCTCTCGCCCTATCAAAAACGTCCTATAAGACAGACCGGCCCAGTAAGGGACCAACTACCTGCAGATTCACTGTAATCTCAGGACTCCTATAGGACTTCTTTGGTATGGGGACTATCTCTCTCCTCGAGGTAGCTGCTGTCCCTACACCAACCTGCTGTATCTGTGGGTTGCAATGTGTATATCTGAATCTCCTCCTTCTGTTGAGATGATTGAATACACACACCCACTCATCTGAGTTGTCCGACATGTGGTCTGAACAGCTGAGTAGTGCGTTGCCGGTGGGGGGCAGAGACGAGACGGGGAGAGGGTTTGTTCTCCACCTCTGTCTTATGAATGAAGGAAAGGATAGATGGATGGAAGGAAATGATAGATGGATGGAATGAAGGTGAGTTGGTAATGTAGGGATCTCCAGCTCTGATCCATCCCTGTTCCCTAACTCTTCTATCCTGACCATGGGGGGCCCTACACGAAAGTCATAAACACTGGTTCTGCACAAAATAAACTGAGTAGTCTACCACTGCACTAGGTGGTTTTTGATGCGTTTTGGCCAATATCCCTCTTAAAAAACTTTAATGTTATGCCTGTGTTCGTTTCCCAAAAGAACTTGAAAGCCCATTTTAATACATTTGATATGAGGGTAATCGATACAAATCTCCCCTTAAGGTTCACCAAAATAGAACTGATTCTTCAATCTCCATGATCAGGATGTGATGCTCTTTCCCACACAGTCCCCTCTCACTCTGACCTGGATCTGTGGAGTCTGACTCTCTCTGGTGTTTGAGTAAATGTAGCCAGCCATGAAGTTCTCCTGGTCTGCTCCCTATTGGCTCACACTGACTGACAACCTCATGGCTGCTCCCTCTCTCTTCACAGCACAGGACAGGGAAGCCATCAATGCTGCCTTACACATAGAAGCTCAACTCCGATGCTCACCCCGTTCCCTGAAGTGTGCACTTGTTCACTCCCCCTTAAGGATGTGAGGGGGGGGGAGCATTCGATTGTTGTAGACAAAGTATACCATGTCTCCAATACCAATCCCATGGTTTTAAATCCTCACGGAGTGAATGAGTGCACATTTGAAAGAGAGGGGACAGAATTGTAATTGGGCCACAGTTTTGCGCCCTGGGTCGACACCAAGTCTACTGTCGGTCACACTTAATAACGTTGTTGCCCAAATGCTACCTAGTCACATCAAATATTACATTCTCACAAGCAAGAACTTACTTGTAACTACGCTGTAACTAAGTTGACTTTATTGAGAATCTGGGCCCAGTCAAGTGTAGTTACAGTGTAATGGTGTGTGATTACATTTGGTTAGGGAAGAAGCTATATATAGACTTACTACAGTATAAAGGCAGCTTGATGTAGTGCTAGCTCTTATTGTTATCTAATACCTATGATCTTACTCTGGGGGATTTCATTTCTCTTGGTGTTGGAGGAGACATTTTTAGGGAGAAAGAGCATCTTTGTACACCAAACTGGATTGCTGTGGTGATGTTTTGCAATGGATCGATGTTGAGTCATTTGTTACTTTAAGCACATATATAGGAAAAACTTAAACAAAGGATCAGCATGCTTGACGGAGATGAAGGGGGACATTTCCTCGGTGTGAAATTGTTCACATCTGTTAAAAGAAAACCCTAAAACTCATTATAATCTGGCAGTGTGATTTTAATTTGACATTTTTTCTTCAATGTGCATTATAAAAAAGTGCATAAACTAGTTTACTATACTAAGCAAGGCATGAACAGTGGCCTTTTTATAACGCACATTGCTGAATAAGTGTCCAATTAAATCACACTGCCAGATGATGAGTTTTAAAGTATTTTGCACCATGAAAATGTTGCCCAAAATGTATTATGACTAATGAATAACCCAATTTACTATAATGTATACTTCCTTTCTCCTTGCATTGCTTATGTCTTGAGGCACTGTACCGTCTGCATGGCATTCCCAAATAAATGAGTATTGAAATAAACGTCATGTTTTATTCTCTCTTTAATCACAATAAGGCTAATTTTAAAAGCTTTTAGCAAAAAACTTGTAGCCACTTTTTTAATAAGCAGTTATATGTGCCATTTAATTATATTTTTGTTATAAAATATTTGAGATATATGTTATACTGTAGGCCTAAATCACTTTGTTTGAATGTATTATGCTGTTTAGCCTTCTGACATTCATATGGAATGTATACATGGAAAATACATAGCACGGCTGGGGGTCCCCGAGGACCGGTTTGAAAATGGATGGAATAAGCCTATCCCAGTCAATTTGCTCGATTGAAAATGATATCTTTCTACATCTTAAGATACACTGTATGTGTATGATTTATAATGACACATCTGTATCTTCAGCACAAGATGTAGCTGTACAGACATTTAAGTTATCTGAGGTCTGTATTTAGTTCCAAACTCCCTCTGGAAGCAACGTCAGCACAAGAACTGTTCGTCGGGACCTTCTTGAAAGGGGTTTCCATGGCCGAGCAGCCGCACACAAGCCTAAGATCACCATGCACAATGTCAAGCATCAGCTGGAGTGGTGTAAAGCTCACCCCTGTTGGACTCTGGAGCAGTGGAAACGTGTTCTCTGGAGTGATGAATCACGCTTCACCATCTAGCAGTTTCATGGACAAATCTGTGTTTTTGGTCAGATGCCAGGTGAACGCTACCTGCCCAAATGCATAGTGCCAACTGTAAAGTTTGGTGGAGGATGAATAATGGTCTGGTGCTATTTTTCATGTTTCGGGCTAGGCCCCTTAGTTCCAGTGAAGGGAAATGTTAACACTACACTCAACATACAATGACATTCTAGACAATTCTGTGCTTCCAACTTTGTGGCAACAGTTTGGGGAAGGCCCTTTCCTGTTTCAGCATGACAATGCCCCAGTGCACAAAGCGAGGTCCATACAGAAATGGTTTGTTGAGATCGGTTTGGAAGAACTTGACTGGCCTGCACAGAGCCCTGACCTCAACCCCATCGAACACCTTTGGGATGAATTAGAACGCAGACTGCGAGCCAGGCCAAATCACCCAACATCAATGCCCGACCTCACTAATGCTCTTGTGGCTGAATGGAAGCAAGTTCAGCAGCAATGTTCCAATATTTAGTGGAAAGCCTTCCCAGAAGAGTAGAGGCTGTTATAGCAGCAAAGGGGGGACAAACTCCATATTAATGCCCATGATTTTAGAATTAGACTTTCAAGGAGCAGGTGTCCACATACTTCTGATCATGTAGTGTATGTTGATGTTGGGGTGGTGCTGGAGATGATGAATATGAGGTTGAAAAGTGGTGTTATTGCCCTTTAAGGTTAGGGTAAGGGTAGAGGTTAAGCTTAGGGTGTAGGGGACAGATGTACCAAGGATCCCGGATAGTGCTGCCTACCAGAGGCAACAGGTGCACTTCACAAGCTTTTGCTTATAAATTATCTCAGTAAGCGGTGCGATTGACGTCTCCATCCCGCTCAGTCCTCCCTGCCCCAGGATAGGTCAACTCCCCAACCACAACCCCGCCCATTGCACCTTTTTAGGGTGAATCCGATACCTGTGCACCCGGTGTCTCACTTTTTGGGGTGCAATCACGTGTGCTACTTTTGGAAAGAAGCACCCGCCAAGCAGAGCTTCTGGTAGTGGGAGCTGCACCTCCGCCGCAGTCTGTACTCTGCCTCCGCCTCTCTTCTTTCTCCTGACCAGCACACCTGACAGACAGCGAGTCTTCAAGCCCAAGGAGGGTTCCTTCTCGTTTCTTTTCTACATAATCAGAGGGGGGTACTAGAAACCCCAACAAGGCGTGATGATGGCTGTCGAAACCCAAGCGCAATACAGCACCTCTTATATGATGAACGAGGAACACCAGTACATGACGCCAGAGGATGAGTGGGACAGGGACCTACTGCTGGACCCCGCCTGGGAGAAACAGCAGCGAAAGGTAGGCCACGTTTGGGATCGGGCGGTGGGTGAGTGAAGTCACTGTGGCGGTTGAGTGTTGGCTGGAGCGGCCGTTGTGCGTTACGGGCGCTTGTGTGTTTGGCTTGAGTCCAGCCCACTCGTTGCGCGTGTTTTATGAGTTCAACAAGTACCCACGGGTAGAACCAAATGGATGTCACGTAGGCTACTAAAGCCCTTTAAAAGTGATTAAAGTTGTCAAATGAAACAGCATAAGCGACCGAGAGAAAGAGTGGGTGGTTGCGTCTTGGCTGCTGAGCTAAGGATTTGGCGCACGGACCTGCCCCCTCAGTTCTGGAAGKTATGAGCAGAGCGGTTAGATATTTGTTGTCTTTCACTTATTTACCTGCCAGAGGCACTTATATATATCCACCCCCCACATATTRAAGCTAACCAATGCAACAAATAGGGACTTTTACGCACGACATTTCCAACAGGTCACCATGCACTATAGGCACAACTTGACCAATTACAGAAATCCTAAGCTATGTTTCTGCCTACCAGTCAATAGTTATGCCTACACAATAAAAGCAGGCCTATGCACATAGAGAAATACGTTGATATATTAGAAACGGAATGCTAGTTACTCTATCTCTCAAAACTACAAGTTGTCACTCGGAGGGAGAGTGTCCATTATTATTTTGTGCTTGAGGAAGTGTCTTGTAGCCTAGAGTAGAGAGTTGTGAAGGGACCTTGGCCCACCCGTTGTCTTAGCGATCAGTTGGCCTTGCCCTAGCCCTACTCGCTGAAGGGGTTGACAGGTGCGTTTAATGAGCTCTAGCTGTCAAACCTAAAAGTCAAATGGGCTGATGTGACAGTTAGCGATGACGTCTGCCTCGCCTGCATGTGCTCTATGATCTGGCCTAAACTTGGATGGGGACAACCATACTACAATAGGGAATTCATTGAGCATATGACCAAACTTCTACTGGCCATACATGACCGTTCGTCAGCTAAGCGGTCATAGGTTTACATTTCTATATTTGGGCACCCATAACTTTGGCCTGTGGTTAGGCCTATGTATACTTAATTACCATTAATTTACCAGAACAAAAAAATCGCTGTGTATATGCATACAAGCATTCATTAGGAAATGTATGGAGACATATGAGGTCTTGTGTCCATAGAAGTCAGTCATTCTATATTCTATTTCTTAGTTTGAGTCTATGGAACTCCCTTGTCTCACTATGATGGGACAGTTTCCTTCACACAGTGACTGTACAGGAGCTCACAGGGCCTTAAGGGTGAGAGACGTCAACAGATGGCCACTCAGGAGGAGTGGAGGAATGGAGGAGAGGAGAGACAGGGCTCATATAGAAGTACACCAACGGTTCGTTTCAGACCCACGAATAAACATGTCCTAAAAATACTCCTGAACACTTTCTGTTCCTCCCCCATCTCTCGCTCTCTTTTCTACTCCCTTCTCACTCTCCCCTTCTTTCTATCTCTCTCCCTCTTCTATCTCCTGGCCAGTTCCCTCTCCAACAGTCTTTCTCACACCTTCTCTGTTTCTCAACAAGTTGTTGTGTTAGCTGTTTATCTTCATAGAGCGTAAGTCGATATGCCTGTCAGCCGCACACACACAGACACACTCACCCCGCTTACCCCCCCCCCCCCCTCCCCCACACACACTTTAAGGAACAGCTCAAGAAGCTGATATCATAAATATAGAAAGCTGCATCATTCCGTGGTGAAATGGATCTGAAAGAGGCTCTGGGCACCTGTTCTAACCCCATGCTCCAGATTTCAGTGGAAAAACCCTTGGCTGCAGGCAGGCTCAGTAATAAAGTGTTTGTCAACACACTGTGACTCTGTTGAATATGATACGGTTTCAGAAATGGACGACACACTCATTTTAGTTTATTGCCACTGCCAGTGACTTGTACATTTTGACTTTGGGTGTATATTTATCTATATAACCTTCATGTATAGGGTTGGATTTTGATATTTCACTTGGTCCTAAGTGGTGAAGTAGTGCGATTGACCAAGGTTCGAACCAGTGCCGCAAGACTGTGTTAGCCCGTTGAGCTAAAGCCTAGGTAATAGCCTAACACGAAGCGCTAACACAAGTCTTCAGGTCTCAAGGCAAGGTTTTTTGTCACTAASTTTACAAGCCACTAGTGTCATTAGCATGTTACAGTGGTGTGATATATTGTATCTGAGCGTTGGCCGCCTAAGCATTCAGAATGAAAGGATGATGGATGAGAGGAAGGTGTAAACGATTCCTTTTCACACACCCTGTCCTGTCTCTGGCCTTACCTCTGTCACAGCCATTCTTTTCTGCAAATAGAGAGCTATTTTACATGATTTGATCCAATACCTTTATGTGAAAGTGCCGTAAGCCTAAGAAGGCATAGTGTATTGTACGTTTCTACTGTATGTAAAGTTCTGTGTAACTGATGCAATTAAAAAAGGTTACTATAACGCTATTAAGCATCTTATTTAACCTTCATTTAACTAGGCAAGTCAGTTAAGAACAAATTGTTATTTACAATGACAGCCTACRCGTCCAAACCCTCCCCTAACCCGGACGTTGCTGGGCCAATTGTGCGCCGCCRTATAGGACTCCCGATCACGGCKGGTTGGGACACAGCCTGGGAACAAACCAGGGTCTATAGTGACACCTCCAGCACTGCAATGCAGTGCCTTAGACCACTGCGCCACTCGGGAGGCACTCAAGCCCCAAGACAAAACATAAAATAGACACAGTTTACAGACTATATTATATAACGCAACACTTTAGGTTTAAGTTGAAACACATATTAGCCTGATAAACACTTCTTTAAGAACTTACTCCCTAACGAAACAAAAATGAACTTAAATTTACACCACAGAGTGTTAAGTTGGCCAAGGACGGTCCTCATCACCACAGTGATGACAGGATGTGGACTATTCACAGTCTCACACTCAGAAACAACAGACGTCAACTTAATATGATCAGGGAAGCCATTCCCCTGTGGATGGTAAGCTTACACCTTCTTCTTCTAAGAAACCCAGAATGTGAGGCTGAGGCTGCTGCCGTTATATGTAATAGGTTATATATAGGTTAGCATAGTGTTAGGACGAGCTATTGAGATGCCAATCAGTTATTCAGCTAGCTAGCCAGTTAGTAGCTGAAAACRCAGAGTATGCAATTAGGGCTCTATAAAATCTGCGCTCAATTAAATGTTAACTACAAAGTAGCTTATGTGTACCTGGCAGAATGATATCATGATTATTTGCATCAATCCAGTGGCCGTTTGTTTTGCAAACTCTGCGTTACAGAAACACCACTAACCAAACAACACTCTCTTGCTGGTGGGCAATCCCATTAAAGGGTAACTACATCCCAAAAAATGTAATAAAAACATTTATCCCAGACCTCAAAAGTGGTCTCCTGATGCAGTTTAAGCATTGTTGTGGACTGAGAACATCCAATTGAGTTGTRTTTCTTTTTTTTAAGTGTGATTTTGAGAGTGAAAACCTGAAAAAACTGGGGAAAACGGAAAGCTGAAAAAACTGAGGGAAATGGAAAGCTGGAAACACAAACGGAGAAAAATAAATTGGGGAAAAACTAAATGGAATCAGGCTAAAAATAAAACTGATTTTATAGGGGCCTATGTAATGTGAACCACTCCACATTGGACTTATTCTCTTAGGAAGAGAATCACTCTCATAGSCTGTGTCCCAAATGGCACCCTTTCCCCTATATAGTGCACTACCTTTGATCAGATTCAGATTCAGAGCCCTATGGGCCTGTAGTGCACTATGGGTGCAACCTCAGTCAGTGTTCAAGGGCTTGGCGTGGACGCTTGAGAGCTTATCTTTGAGTAGTAGATATTGATCCATCAAGAAAACGATCACTGGTTGTTGTTGTTGTGGATACTGTCTGTAAGGCCTGTAAGCTGCTCAGGGAGCCCAAGGAAGTAGGCTTTGATGGTGTGTGTGTGTCTGTGTGTCTGTGCGTCTGTGTGTGTGTTGGTCGAGAAATAGATGTACATTTAAATCAAATCAAATTTTATTTGTCAGGTGTAGGTGTAGACAGGTGTAGACTAACAGTGAAATGTTTACTTACAGGTCCTTTTCCAACAATGCAGTTAAAGATAAGTTAAAGATAACAATTGAAATATTGGCAAAGTGAATAACGAATAATAATAATGAGTAAAAATAACATGGCTATATACAGGGAGTAGAAAATAACATGGCTATATACAGGGAGTAGAAAATAACATGGCTATATATAGTGAGTAGAAAATAACATGGCTATATACATGGAGTAGAAAATAACATGGCTATATATAGTGAGTAGAAAATAACATGGCTATATACAGGGAGTAGAAAATAACATGGCTATATACAGGGAGTAGAAAATAACATGGCTATATACAGGGAGTACCAGTACCGAGTCGATGTACAGGGATACAAGGTAATTGAGGTAACTACAGTGCCTTCAGAAAGTATTCAAACCCCTTGACTTTCTCCACATGTTGTTGTGTTACAGCCTGAATTTAAAATGGATTAAATTGACATTTTGTGTCACTGGCCTACAAACAATACCCCATAATGTAAAGTGGAATGATGTTTTTAGAAATGTTTACTAAGTCATTACAAATGAAAAGCTGACATTTCTTGACTCAATAAGTATTCAACCCCTTTGTTATGGCAAGCCTAAATAAGTTCAGGAGTAAAAATAAGCAGACATTTAACATCCCTTTGAACATGGTGAAGTTATTAATTACACTTTGGATGGTGTACCAATACAACCAGTCACTACAAAAATACAGGCGTCCTTCCTAACTCAGTTGCCGGAGAGGAAGGAAACTGCTCAGGGATTTCAGCATGAGGTCAATGGTGACATTAAAACACTTACAGAGTTTAATGGCTGTGATAGGAGAAAACTGAGGATGGCTCAACAACATTATAGTTACTCTGCAATACTAACATAAATGACAGAGTGAAAAGAAGGAAGCCTGTACAGATAAAAKATATTCCAAAACATGCATCCTATTTGCACAAGGCACTAAATTAAAACTGCAAAAAATGTGGCAAAGAAATGAACTTTATGTCCTGAATACAAAGCGTTATGTTAGGGCAAATCCAATACAACACATCACTGAGTACCACTCTTCATATTTTCAAGCATGGTGGTGGCTGCCTGATGTTATGGGTATGCTTGTCATCGACAAAGGGACTAGGGAGTTTTTTTGGGATAAAAAGAAACAGAATAGAGCTAAGCAACGAGGAAAAATCCTAGAGGAAACCTGGTTCAGTCTGCTTTCCAACAGATACTCTGAGATAATTCACCTTTCAGCAGATAAATAACCTAAAACACTGGAGTTGCTTACCAAAGACAAACATTGAAAGTCCTGAGTGGCCAAGTACAGTTTTGATGTAAATCACAGCAAGACTTGGAAATTACTGTTTAGCAATGATCACCAACCAACTTGACAGAGGCTTGAAGAATTTAAAAAAGAATGTGCAAATATTGTACAATCCAGGTGCGTGCAAAGCTCTTAGAGACTATATAAAGGCACCTGTATATATAAAGGCTCACAGCTGTATATATAAAGGCTCACAGCTGTATATATAAAGGCTCACAGCGTGTATATATAAAGGCTCACAGCTGTATATATAAAGCTCACAGCTCTAATATATAAAGGCTCACAGCTGTATATATAGAAGGCTCACAGCTGTATATAATAAAGGCTCAGAGCTGTATATATAAAGGCTCTACAGCTGTATATATAAAGGCTCACAGCTGTAATATATAAAAGGCTCACAGCTGTATATATAAAGGCTTACAGCTCTATATATAGAAGGCTCACAGCTGTAATATATAAAGGTACACAGCTGTAATATAAAAGGCTCACAGTGTATATATAAAGGTAACACAGCTGTATATATAAAGGCACAAGGCTGTGCCTTAAACTCAGCAAAATAAGAAATGTCCTCTCACTGTCAACTGTGTTTATTTTCACAAAACTTAACTTGTAAATAGTGTAGAACATACGAAACATCCAACAACTGAGACATAAACTTAACAAGTTTCACAGACATGTGACTTAACATAAATGGAAATAATGTGTCCCTGAACAAAGTGGGGGTCCAAAATCAAAAGTAACGGTCAGGATCTGGTGTGGCCACCAGCTGCATTAAGTAAGTGCAGTGGCATCTCCTCTTAATGGACTGCATCAGATTTGGCAGTTCTTGCTGTGAGATGTTACCCCACTCTTCCAGCCAAGGCACCTGCAAATTCTGGGGGGAATGGCCCTAGCCTCACCCTCCCGATCCAACAGGTCCAGACATGCCTCAATGGGATTGAGATCGCGGCTCTTCGCGCTGGCCAAGTGGAGGCAAACACTGACATTCCTGTCTGCAAGGAAATCACACACAGACGAGCAGTATGGCTGGTGGAATTGTCATGCTTGGAGGTCATGTAGCGAGGCGAATTAAACCTACTAAAAAGTGACGGTAGGAGGATGTCTTCCCTGTAACGCACATGGCGTTGGATTGCCTGCAATGACACAAGCTCAGTCCGATGATGCTGTAGACACACACGCAGGCCCCGGACCATGACAGACGCCTCCACCACTCATCCAAATGATTCCGCAGAGGCTACCAACGTACATGTGCCTCGGTGTAAGGACCAATATTCCTTCGATCGACATAAATCAAGCGAATCCGACCATAAATCACCCCTGGGTGAGACAAAAACCAGCGACTCCTTAGCGTCACGTCGAGAACACTTCTTTGCCAGTTCCCCTGTCTGCCAGGTCGACGGTGGGTATATGTTGTTTTCTGCACAAAGGTCGACCATATGTTGCCAAGAGATGATAGTCTGGTGTAGAGACCTGGCCTTAACAGTCCTACGAGACCAGTCCACCCTCTCTCAGCCCTATGGGCGCACAGTCACACTTGCATGAGGATTCGATAGCGTTCCCTCTGTAACTCGATGACAGGTTTGTTGTTGCGATCCTGAACCTGTCCCGCCAGATGATCGATGTTACGGTTACCATCACTGTGAGCCGTGGTTGGTGTTTTGACATCGATTGTGTTTCCATACCACGTGCAGTTGATTGAGGACGTATCAGCTGTCTGTCCTGTTCTCCCTGTAGCGCTGTCTTAGGCGTCTCACAGTACGGACTTTGCAATTTACTGCCCTGACCACATATTGCAGTCCTCATGCAGTCCATGCAACATGCCTAAGGGCAACGTTCACGCAGATGAGCCAGGGAACCCTGGGCATTTTTCTTTGGTAATTTTCAGAGTCCAGTAGAAAGGCTCTTTTAGTGTCCTACAGTTTCATAACTGGCCTTAATTGTTTATCCGTTTGTAAGCTTTTAGTTGTCTTATACAACCGTTCCAACAGGTGCAATGTTCATTAATTGTTTATGGTTCAATTTGAACAATGCTTGGGAAAACAGTGGTTACAACCCTTTACAATAAAGGATCTTGTTATTAGATTTTTTACGAATGTATCTTTGAAAGAACCAGGGCCTGAAAAAGGTGTCACGGTTTCTTTTTTTGCTGAGTTTCTAAGTCTCACAGCTGTAATTGCTGCCAAAGGTGATTCTAACATGTATTGACCCAGGGTGTGAATACTTTATGCGAATTAGATAATTTCTGTATTTCATTTTTCAAATAAATTTGCAAACATTATAAAAACATGTTTTGACTTTGTCAATTATGGGGTATTGTGTGTAGAAGGGTGAGATTTTGTATTAAATTGAATTAGCGCTGTAACCAACACAATGTGTATTAATCAGAGGTTTCCTGAAAAGGCACTCTATGTAGTGTGACATTTAGATAGGGGTAAAGGGACTAGCAGCAGCTGTATTGGTGAGTGTGAAAGTGTGTTGTGGCGTCCGTAGCATATGTGTGCATGTTATGTGTCAAGTGCAAGAGAGTTAGTGCAAAAAGGGCAAATACAGAATGTTAGCCGATAGGATACACTGAATGAGATTAATCCAGATGTCCACCAATTGATTGTTTCCTTTTAACATACATCAGTCCATCCATCTCTTATGAAAGCTTATACCATAGTGGTTCTATGAAGTCAGCGAAAATAGATGTCGTGAGATTGACAAGTCGAAGATGTTTCAACCACTAGGACTAAAAGGCAGCAACACGAACGGATGTGGGACCAGCAGTTCCATTCTACTTGCTTGAGAAATCGACGTTGATTCCACTGATATAAAGGTTGTCCGTCTGACACTTGCACGCCACTGCAAGTGAATGCAAGAAAAAACTGGAAACTGGCCAACCGAACACGAGAGTGGTGTGTGTAGGCGAGGTGGAGAGAGAGATAGAGAGCTTGTAGTGAGAATCAGATGGCAGTTGCTATTCCAGAAGCTGTTGTCCATGTAGGGACGGCTCTATATATCTACCTTAGTGAGCTAGTAGTACTGGGAGGCAGCAGGAGGGGCTGAGAGCATGTGTGCTGTGTGTGATGTGTGAGTGATGTGTGTGTGTTCGTGTGTGTTGGTGTAGTGTGTGTGTGTGTGTGTGTGGTGTGTGTGTGTGGTGTGTGTGTGTGTGGTGTTGTGTGTTGTGTGTGTGTGTGTGTGTGTGTGTGTGTTTGTGTGTGTGTGTGTGTCCCTGTGTGTGAAAACCAGCATCCATTTGTGGTGGTCTTCTGAGTATTTTAACGTGTGTATGAGTGTGTGTGTCAGTGTGGGGGTGTGTGTGTCCTTTGTGAGTGTGTGGGGTTCTATGGTCAATCCTCAATGGAGGTGGTAAATATGAGGTCAATAGGTATTTCCATGGGTCTGGTAATGGGATACACTGAGGTGTCACCAATCCACAGGGAGAAAGAAGTGATGTGAGGAGCAATGGAGGAAGGGAGGGAAGAAGATAGGAAGAAGAGGGTGAGGAAGCGAGGGAGGGTTTGGAGGGAGGGAGGAGATGAGGGAGGGATGGATGGGAGCTGCTGCGCATGCTTTACTCGTGTAATCTAAGGCAAATATGGACAATTAAGTCTTTAACAATAGCTTAGTATTTCATTGTGGATGTTAAGAAATAGTCTTACTACTGATACTTCCTCACTCTTGTTATGTGAAGCCACTTTCAGCAGTAAAAGCCTTTCTGCGTGTGTATATAATGTCATTTCAGAATCCTGTTTCATGAGGTCATAACAGAACAGAACTGCTGCTCAGAGGAGTTTGGGTGATTCTGACTCAGCAAAACACTTACACGAACACTTTATACGTCATACCTCCCTTTAAAGAGGTTTTTGTATAACTCAGACATGTAGTTTTTGAAAGTAGCATTCACGACCAAAAGCGGATCCCTTGAAGAATTGTGCACGCTATTGTGTACAATGTCCATCCATCTTCATATGATATGTTGCATCCTGCAAAAAAATATTTGTATGATACGTATGTGTACGGATTCTATAATTCATACAATATTACGAAATTTGTAGTGCGCTAGATCCTGTTCAATCCTCTAACAAATTGAATACTGTATTACTCAGGGCTCTGATGGCACAGCACGTCTAAGGCACTACAATCTCAGTGCCTAGATGCACTGAGACACCCTGGTTCGAATCCAGGTGTATCACAGCCGGGCCGTGATTGGGAGTTCTAATAGGGCTGCCAATGCCCAGCGTCTCGTCCAGGTTTGGCCGGTGTAGGTTGTCAGATTGTAAATAAGAATTTGTTCTAAACTGACTTGCCTTAGGTTAAATAAAAATTGAATGGCATGGCACATCACACTGAAAATTATAGATGGCAGCATCTCTTACATTGCGTTCGGTATTGTTTGCCACTGGGAAATATAAAATGGCACATCTCATTACATAGGGATTTGGTAAATATTCACACTGAAGTGTGTATCTTAGATGATTTGGTATTATTCAACATTTGAAACATGGTAATCCTCAGTCCCTTGCAAGTTACAGAGAGCTGTGTTTTGGGTGTTGTCACATTAACCAGTGCACTGGTAATAAGTCCCAGTGATAGGCTTAGTTTAGAAGACTGTCATTGGTCACAACTACAACTCAAGGATAATTGGGGCCCATGAACAGTCAGGAAGTAAAGGATAAAGGAAGGTCATGATCTGATTTAAAGATCAGTACTGTGGTTTACTTCCTAATTGATCAAGGGTTAGCACTTACCCTGGATAAACTGAATCTAGACAGGTCCAGCAGTTGTGCCCTAATTGACAGGAGAAACGCCTGGCTTGAAAATTAAAACCCCCCCCCTTGCTCCCCTTCCTCATATAAGACAGGCCTCAAGCTGTAATCCTACTTCCCTATTTAACCAATTTATCTCCCTCTGCATCTTAACAACAGAGCCACGGCACATTAATGAACCTCCTTCACTGCAATCCTTTGCAAAGCCCCCCTCTCTCTTTCACTCAAACACACAACACACAGCACACACACACACACACACACACACCACACACACACACACAACACAGCACACACACCACGACACACACACACACAACACATCAACCACAACACACACTACATCACACACACACACACACCACACACTTGAAGCAATCTGAAGGCTGGTGCCGTTGCTCTGCTCGAGATGCTCCTTCCATGTTTCTTTAGTGATCAAGTGGATGGCCCAGGTGGGTTTGACATTAACCCTTAGAACACTCAGTCAAGCTGCAGGCAGAGAATAGAAAGTGAAAACTGGAATGGAACGAATCAGAAATGATATATCATGAATATTTTAATAGGAATCGGAAATGAAGCAATGCAATGGAATTGGTTTCATCTGTTGCCCTTTATAAACGGCTGGATGCAAACGGATGGAAATAACTGCTGATTAATATGTCAATGAGTAATGTGTAGCTGGTGGTATGACTCTCTGCAGGTCCGGTCCATGTGTTGTGTTGGCCCTAAGTCATACGTATTGTGACTTTGTTGAACACTGTTGAGTGTGTTTAATAGCAGCCAGTACTAAGGCTTGGAGACGGCAGCCTCAAATAAGCAACACATGAACACAAAATCACATTTAAAGCCTGTAGCATTTTTGGTCCATTTCAGATTTCCTGTATAATAATGTTGCGGATCAGAGTTCAGAGAACAAGAGTGCAGCATTCTTCATCTGATGATGTTAGCGTGTTTGTAGCTACATGGCCTATCTCTGAAACTGTTCTCACTCAGTCAACTACCTGGTAATTTTTTTTTTTTAAATCAAATTTATTCAATTGAGAGTGTGAGGGGCTTTGGATGAGGAAGGGCTCCATTGCTGCCATCAGGTGTGCCACTTGTTGTCTGGCTAATTTGGCAGCCCTCGTGCTCAGGGGTTGGCTGGCAGCTGAGGACGAGTTGGGCTGGCAGAGGAGGTGTGCCCGCTGCCCTCAGAAGCACTAATTCAGTCAAGGCAGGCGAAGGCACCCAAAGCCCTGCTGATTCCTTAGCCTGGGGTTAGAATGCTGGCCCCCAGAGGCTCTGGATGCATCCCAAATGGCACCGCTATTCCCTTAATATGCAATTACTTTGACAGAGACCCGGGTCCTGGTAATATGGTTGCGACTACTATTGACCAGGACACGGGCCTGCAGTAGGGAATAGGGTGCGCGATTTGGGACACAGCCTCTCTGCTCTACAAAGGCCCAGTAAAGGTGCCCCTGGTCCAGCTTAGTGACAAATCTGTTGGATTGAGGGAGTGAGGGAGAGGAGAGTGGCTAAAGGAAAGAGGAGTGTTCTGTCCCTCTCTTTGGTTTCCTCTTGCAGTCTTTGTTCAGTGCACTTGGCAAAGCACCTATACAAGGTATGTTTGTGTGGTAAATGACTAAGAGATGAAAAACACTTTTTCTCAACCCTGTGCTATGGGGACTGTAGGTAAATCGGAAAAATCTGGTGATTGAAGAAGCGGCACTGGGTAAAAGGTCTAGAGAATCTAAACGATTCCATGGCATTGGGAACTAGGCCTTCAAAAAATCTATTTTGAAATTCTAATTTTAAAATAGAACTGTTATTTGATAAGTGGTTTATTCTTGTCCATGTATGTTTGAGATTATAATAATAAGGGTTAAATGAACAAATAATGGGCTGTTTGAGATTCGTGGGAAGTGGAATTGCTGGAATGGAGTTGGAAGTGGGGTGGGACGAGCCAGGGGGGCTAGGGTGCCTTCAAGTAACTGCTCTATATCATTCGTCCCCCAAAGCATCCTGTTGGCGGCGCAACCAGTTCAGGCCTGCAGCAACAAGTTCAGGCCTCAGGCAACCAAGTTCAGGCTAGCGATATTTAAATCCCTCAGAAGGGATGAGGATGTGGAAAGGGGGGTGCTGTCACACCTGTGTTATATGGCCCCCTCCCACCTCTCGCCTACCTTATACCTGTATAATGATACAAATAAAAGTGGACATTTCACATACATACATTACAATAACCACTGACAACTGTAATATAAGCATTGACAACTCTTTCTGTCACTGTCAAAAAACAAACCCAAAAAAACGTTACTGTATGGCTAAGTCACTCTGTCAAGAAAGTCAGCATCTTGATTTAGGTTGTGTGACAGCACAAGTTGAGACGGGTCTGTAGGTCAGGTCCCACATAGGTGGTATTTATTTAGAGTGCAGGCATGATGAAGACTGGATCATGGAAGTTGAGTTTTAACAAATGTACAGATCTTAAACGTGGCCAAAAATAGTATTCAATAAAGTCTGAACTGCTCTGCTATAAAGGGCCCAAAATGTCTATAAAGATGAACTTTAACAGGTTGAGCTTCAGTAGTATATTAGGAATGTACTAGGGGTCCATGGTGGGGTCCCGTGGGGGCCGTAATAGCAGTTTGCATTTGTGAATGATGTGTAAGTGTGTGTGTGTGAGACTATTACAGTGATTGTTCTCTCTCTCTCATTGTCCCCATCACCTGTGGGCGTGGGGAAGCAGCATGTACCTGCGTACAAAGGGGAACTTGTTGCCTGTTTTGGCAGGCCACAGACGTTCTCAGAGTCCCTAACAATGTTAGCATCAACAGGCCTCAGACGGTGGCTGCTCTCCAGTGTGTTAAATGTGTGTGTATGTCTGTGTGGTGTGTGTGTGTGTTCTGTGTGTGTGTGTGTCTGTTGTGTGTGTGTTGTATAGTATGTGTGTATGTGTTGTGTGTGTGTGTAAGTATGGTTGTGTATGTTTGTGTGTGTGGTGGGTGGGTGTAGGCGTGTGGTGTTATGAGGTGTGGTGTAGGGTGTGTTTTGTAGGTGAGTTTGTGTATGTGTGTGTGTGTGTAGATGTAGCGCTGTTGTGTGGTGGTGTGTAGGTGTGTTTTTATGTAGGTGAGCTGTGTGTGTGTGTGTTGTAGGGCGCTGGATTGTGTGTTGTGTGTGTGTGTGTAGGTGTGTTTTTGTAGGTGAGTGTGTGTGTGTGTGGGTGTGTAGGTGTAGGCAACGTTGTGGTGTGTAGGTGTGTTTGGTAGGTGAGTGTGTGTGTGGTGTGGTCTTCTCTTATTTCCTAATGATAAAGCTGCTTCTGAGTTTTTCTTACACAGCCATCATACCTCATCAGGATAGCAGTGCCTGAGGATTAAGAAACATGCTGTATTCGCATAGTTGGGTTCCTTTGGAAGTTTGTGACACCATTGTAAAGGTGTGTGTGCGTCCGTGCCGTGTGGTGGTGAGCCAAGTGTGAGGAATGTTGACGTTATAAAACATACCACCAGCAGCCTGTGTCAAGTCCAGCACATTACTATAGAACAGGTGGGGACACGGACAGTACATTACTATAGAACAGGTGGGACAGTTGACAGTACATTACTATAGAATCAGGTGGGACAGGAAAGTAACATTACTATAGAACAGTGGGACAGGACAGCACATTACAATTAGAAAAGGTGGGACAGGACAGTAACAATTACTATTAGGACAGGTGGGACGTACAGTACATTACTATAGAACAGGTGGGAAGGACAGTAACATTACTATAGAACAGGTGGGAACAGGACAGTTACATTACATAGAACAGGTGGGACATGGACAGTACATTACTATAGACAGGTGGGGACAGGACAGGTACAATTTCTATAGAACAGGTGGGACAGGACAGTACATTACTATAGAACAGTGGGACATGACAGTACCATTACTAATAGAACAGGTTGGGACAGGAACAGTACATTACTATAGAACAGGTGGACAGGACAGTACATTACTATAGAACAGGTGGGAGCAGGACAGTACAATTACTATAGAACAGGTGGGACGACCAGCACATTAACTATAGAACAGCTGGACAGACAGTACAATTACTATAGAACAGGTGGGACAGGAACAGTACATTACTATATAAACAGGTGGGACGGACAGTACATTACTATAGAACAGGTGGACAAGGACAGTACATTACTATAGAACAGGTGGGACAGGACAGTACAATTACTATAGAACAGGTTGGGAAAGGACAGTCACATTACTATAGAACAGGTGGGAATAAGGAACAGTAATTTACTATATGAACAGGTTGGGAAGGACAGTACATTACTATGAACAGTGTGGGACAGGACAGCCATTTATATAGAACAAGGTTGGGACAGGAACGTACATTACAATAGACAGGTGGGACAGGACGCACATTACATAGAACAAGGTGGGACAGGACAGCAAACATTACAAATAGAACAGGTGGGATACAGGACAGTAATTTACTATAGAACGAGGTGGGACAGGACAGTAATTATCATAGAACAGGTGGGACAGGACAGCATTATATAGAACAGGTGGGACAGGAACAGTACATTACTATAGAAGCAGGTGGGACAGACAAGTAACATTTAACTATAGAACAGGTGGGAACAGGACAGTACAATTA
>NC_036876.1:2777557-2784283 GCF_002910315.2 Salvelinus sp. IW2-2015 | reverse complement strand
TGTAATGCTGAACCACTATACACACACACTTGGCTCTATATACATAAAGGCTGTCCCAAATGCACCTCTTTTTTCCCTATATAGTGCACAACTTTTGATCAGATTCAGATTCAGCCCTATGGGCTGTAGTGCACTAGTGCATCAGGGGCTTGGCGTGGACGCTTGAGAGCTATATCTTTGAGTAGTATGATTCCATCAGAGAAAACGATACTGGTTGTTGTTGTTGGATACTGTCTTCTGTAAGCCTGTAAGCTGTCAAGGGAGGCCCAAGGAGTGCTTTGATGGTGTGTGGTGTCGTGTGTCTGTGCGCTGTGTGGTGTGTTGGTTCGAGAAAGACTGAAATCAAATTCAAATTTTATTTGTCAGGTGTAAGGTGTAGACAGGTGTAGAGCTAACAGTGAAATGTTTATCAGGTCCTTTTCCAACAATGCAGTTAAAGATAAGTTAAAGATAACAATTGAAATATTGGCAAAGTGAATAACGAATAATAATAAAGAGTAAAATAACATGGCTATATACAGGGAGTAGAAAATAACATGGCTATATACAGGAGTAGAAAATAACATGGCTAATATACAGGAGTAGAAAATAACATGGCTATATACAGGGAGTACCAGTACCGGAGAGTCGATGTACAGGGATACAAGGTAATTGAAGTGTAACTACAGTGCCTTCAGAAAGTATTCAAACCCCTTGACTTTCTCCACTATGTTTGTTGTTGAATTAGTAAAAAAGGATTAAATTGTAATTGTGTGTCACTGGCCTACAAACAATACCCACCATAAGTAGAAAGTGGAATGATGTGTTTTAGAAATGTTACAGTAGTCATAACAAATGAAAAGCTGACATTTCTTGACTCAATAAGTATTCAACCCCCTTTGTTATGGCAAGCCTAAATAAGTTCAGGAGTAAAAATAAGGCAGGACATTTAACATCCCTTTGAACATGGTGAAGTTATTAATTACACTTTGGAATGGTGTACCAATACAAACCAGTCCTACATACAAATACAAAAATACAGGCGTCCTTCCAACTGTTGCCGGAGAGAAGGAAACTGCTCAGGGATTAAAGGGTATTTCAGCATGTAGGTCAATGGCACATTAAAACACTTACAGAGTTTAATGGCTGGTGATAGGAGAAAACTGAGGATGGCTCAACAACATTATAGTTACTCTGCAATATCATACATAAATATGACATAGTGTAAAGAAGGAAAGCGCTGTAACAGATAAACATGATTCCAAACATGCATCCTATTTGCACAAGCACTAAATAAAACTGCAAAAAAATGTGGCAAAGAAAATGAACGCTTTATGTCCTGAATACAAAGGCGTTATGTTAGGGACTAAAATCCACAATCCAATACACACTACTGAGTACCAGCGTACCATCTCTTCATATTTTCAAGCATGGTGGTGGCTGCCTGATGTTATGGGTATGCTTGTCATCGACAGGAAACTAGGGAGTTTTTTTGGGATAAAAAGAAACAGAATAGAGCTAAGCACAGGAAAAATCCTAGAGAAAACCTGGTTCAGTCTGCTTTCCAACAGATTACTCTGAGATAAATTCACCTTTCACACAGGATAAATAACCTAAAACACTGGATTGCTTACCAAGACAAACATTGAAAATTCCTGAGTGGCCAAGTTACAGTTTTGATGTAAATCACAGCAAGACTTGGAAATTAACTGTTAGCAATGATCACAACACCAACTTGACAGAGCTTGAAGAATTTAAAAAAGAATGTGCAAAATATTGTACAATCCAGGCGTGCAATAGCTCTTAGAGACTTATATATAAGGCTACAGCTGATATATAAAGGCTCACAGCTGTATATATAAAGGCTCACAGCTGTATATATAAAGCTACAGCTGAATATATAAAGGCTCACATGTATTATAAGCTCACAAGCTCTAATTATAAATGGCTCACAGTGTATATATAGAAGGCTCACAGCTATATATATAAAAGGCTCCAGAGCTGTATATAATAAAGGCTCACAGCTGTATATATAAAGGCTCACAGCTGTATATATAAAAGTATGCTACCAGCTGTAATATAAAAGGTCATTAACAGCTCTATATATAAAGGCTCACAGCTGTATATAATACTAAGGTACACAAGCTGTATATATAAAAGGCTTCACAGCTGTATATATAGAAAGGTACAACAGCTGTATATTATAAAAGAGCACAAGGCTGTGCTAAAACTCAGCAAATATAAAATGTCCTCTCACTGTCAACTGTGGTTTATTTTCAAGACAAACCTTATCTAAATATGTAAATCGATAACATCAACATTAACAACTGAGACATAAACTTAACAAGTTTCACAGACATGTGACTGAACATAAAATGGAATAATGTTCCACTTGAAACAAAAGTGGCGGCAATAATCAAAAGTAACCATGGTCACGATCTGTGTGGCCACCAAGCTGCATGAGAGTATAACGTGCAGTGCATCTCCTGCCATTAAGGACTGCAATCAGATTTGGCAGTTCTTGCTGTGAGAATCGTTGACGCCCCCCACTCTCGCAACCAGGCACCGGCTCAAATCTGGGGGCGAATGGCCTAAAGCCCTCAACCTCTGCCCGATCCAACAGGTCCACGACATCCATCCGAATGGTGATTGAGATCATCCGCTCTTTCCGCTCAGTGGGCCAGGCAAACACTGACATTCCTGTCTTGCAAGGAATCACACACAGAAGAGCAGTATGGCTGTGGAACATTGTCATGCTTGGATGGGTCATGTAGCGAGGAAGAGTAAACCCACAATACGTGACACGGTAGGAGATGTCTTCACCTGTAACGCACATGCGTTGAGATTGCCTGCAATGACAAACAAGCTCAGATCCGATGATGCTGTGACACACGCGCCCCGGACCATGACAGACACCTCCACCACCTCATCCGAAATTGATTCACGGCATGAGGCTACCACACGTAACAATGTGCCTCGTGTAAGGACCAATATTCCTTCGATCGACATAAATATCATAACGCTGAAATCCGACCATAAATCACCACCTGGTGAGACAAAACCAGCGACTTCCTTAGCGGTCACGTCGAGCAACACTTCTTCTGCCTAGCCCCTGTTGCCTAGGATCGACGGTGGGTATATTTTTTATCATTGCAACAAAGTCGCACGATACATGTTGCCAAGCAGATGATAGTCTGTGTGTAGATGACACTTGCCTTAGAGACAAGTCCTACAGACTCTCAGTCCACTCCTCTCTCAGGCCCTATGGGCCGCACAGTCAACACTTGCAATCAGGAATCGATAGTCTGTTTCCCTCCTCACGGTATACTCGCAATGACATGGTTTGTTGTTGGATCCTGAACCTGATCGCCGCAGATGATCGATAGTTTACGGTCAGCACTGTATGCCGTGGTCTGCGGTGGATCCTTGTCGAGAGCGACGAGTTGTTTGTTTTACCATAACCAACGTGGTACTGCATTGAGATAGACGTATCAGCACTATGTCACCAGTCTGTCCCTTGATTCTCACACCTGTACAATGGCGCTGTGATCTTTGAGGCGTCTCACAGTACGGGACTCATCTCGCAATAATTACTGTGTCCTGACCAACTTTATTATAAACATATGCAGTCCCTCATAGCCTTCGCCATGTGCAAGCATGGCACTCAAGTGGGCCACACGACACCGTCAGATGAGCGAGGGCAAGACCTGGAGGGGACAATGTTTATCTTTTAGGTACACTAGCGTTCTTTCATGAAGTCCAAGTAGAAAGCGCTGAAAGTGCGTGCACTACACAATTTCATAGATCTGGACCATAAATAGGTGTTTACTTACGAGTTTGTAAGCGTAGTAGTGTGTAACAACCGAGTAGTCCAAGGTTCTGCATTGTCATTGAAAATGGTGTTATAGTGTGTAATCACATTGGAAACAAAGCTTCAGAAATTGGGAAACAGTGTTTAAACCCTTTACAATAAAGATCTGTGTTATTTAGATTTTTACGAATTATCTTTGAAAGACAGGGTCCTGAAAAAGGGACGTTTCTTTTTTTGCTGAGTTTCTAAAGTCTCACAGCTGTAATTGCTGCCAAAGGTGATTCTAACATGTATTGACCCAGGGGTGTGAATACTTATGCGAATTAGATATTTCTGTATTTCATTTTTCAATAAATTTGCAAACATTTATAAAAACATGTTTTGACTTTGTCATTATGGGGTATTGTGTGTAGAAGGGTGAGATTTTGTATTAATTGAATTCAGGCTGTAACACAACACAATGTGTATTAAGTCAAGGGGTTTCTGAAGGCACTCTATGTAGTGTACATTTAGATAGGGGTAAAGGGACTAGCAGCAGTGTATGTGGTGAGTGTGAAAGTGTGTGTGTGGCGTCCGTATGCATATGTGTGCATGTTATGTGTCAGTGCAAGAGAGTTAGTGCAAAAAAGGGGCAAATACAGAATGTAGCCGATAGGATACACTGAATGAGATTAATCCAGATGTCCACCAATGATCTGTCCTTTAACATCACAGTCCCATCCATCTCTTATGACAAGCTTATACAATGTGTCTATGAGAGTCAGGAAATGATGTTGAGTATTTGACAATGAGTGTTTCAACCACTGGACTAAAGGCAGCACAAACGGATGTGGGACCAGAGTTCCATTSTACTTGCTTGAGAATACGTTGTTCACTGATATAAGTTGTCCGTCTGACACTGCACGCACTGCAAGTGAATGCAAGAAAAAACTGAACTGGCCAACCGAACAGAGAGTGTGTGTGTAGGCGAGGTGAGAGAGAGATAGAGAGCTTGTAGTGAGATCAGATGGCAGTTGCTATTCCAGAAGCTGTGTCCATGTAGGGAGGCTTCTATATACTACCTTAGTGGAGCTAGTAGTACTGGGAGGCAGGCAGGGGGGCTGATGAGTGTGTGTGTGTGTGTGTGTGTGTGTGTGTGTGTGTTGTGTGTGTGTGTGTGTGTGTGTGTGTGTGTGTGTGTGGTGTGTTGTGTGTGGTGTGTGTGTGTGTGTGTTGTGTGTGTGTGTGTGTGTGTGTGTGTTGTGTGTGTGTGTGTTTGTGTGTGTGTGTGTGTCCCTGTGTGTGAAAACCAGCATCCATTTGTGGTGGTCTTCTGAGTATTTTAACGTGTGTATGAGTGTGTGTGTCAGTGTGGGGGTGTGTGTGTCCTTTGTGAGTGTGTGGGGTTCTATGGTCAATCCTCAATGGAGGTGGTAAATATGAGGTCAATAGGTATTTCCATGGGTCTGGTAATGGGATACACTGAGGTGTCACCAATCCACAGGGAGAAAGAAGTGATGTGAGGAGCAATGGAGGAAGGGAGGGAAGAAGATAGGAAGAAGAGGGTGAGGAAGCGAGGGAGGGTTTGGAGGGAGGGAGGAGATGAGGGAGGGATGGATGGGAGCTGCTGCGCATGCTTTACTCGTGTAATCTAAGGCAAATATGGACAATTAAGTCTTTAACAATAGCTTAGTATTTCATTGTGGATGTTAAGATAAATAGTCTTACTACTGATACTTCTCACTCTTGTTAAGTGAAGCCACTTTCAGCAGTAAAAACCTTTCTGCGTGTGTATATAATCTGATTTCAGAATCCTGTTTCATGAGGTCATAACAGAACAGAACTGCTAGCTCAGAGGAGTTTGGTGATTCTGACTCAGCAAAAACACTTACACGYACACTTTATAGTCATACCTCCCTTTAAAGAGGTTTTMTATAACTTCAGACAGTAGTTTTGAAAGTAGCATTCACGAGCCAAAACGGATCCCTTGAAAATTGTGCACTATTGTGTACAATGTCATCCATTTCATATGATATGTTGCATCCTGCAAAAAAATATTTGTATGATACAGTATGTTACGGATTCTAATTCATACAATATGTTACGAATTTGTAAGTGCTTAAGATCCTGTTCAATCTCTAACAATTGGAATACTGTATTACTCAGGGCTCTGATTGGCACAGCAGTCTAAGGCACTACATCTCAGTGCTAGAGGCGTCACTACAGACACCCTGGTTCGAATCCAGGCTGTATCACAGCCGGCCGTGATTGGGAGTTCTATAGGGCTGCGCACAATTGGCCCAGCGTCGTCCAGGTTTGGCCGGTGTAGGTTGTCATTGTAAATAAGAATTTGTTCTTAACTGACTTGCCTTAGGTTAAATAAAAATTGAATGGCATGGCACATCACACTGAAAATATATAGATGGCACATCTCTTACATTGCGTTCGGTAATGTTGGCACTGGAAATATAAATGGCACATCTCTTACATAGGGTTTGGTAATATTCACACTGAAAGTGTGTATCTTAGATTGAGTTTGGTATTATTCACATTTGACAACATGGTAATCCTCAGTCTTGCAGTTACAAGAGCTGTGWTTGGGTGTTGTCACATTAACCAGTGCCTGGGTATAGTCCCAGTGATAGGCTGTAGTTTATGAGAGACTCGTCATTGGTCACAACTACAACTCAGGATATTGGGGCCCATGACATCAGGAAGTAAAGGACMAAAGGAAGGTCATGATCTGATCTAAGATCAGTACTGTGTTTACTTCCTAATTGTCAAGGTTAGCACTTACCCTGGATAAACTGATCCTAGACAGGTCCTAGCAGTTTAGCCCTATTGACAGGAGACACGCCTGCTGAAATTAGAACCCCCCCCCCCTTGCTCCCCTCCTCATATAAGACAGGCGCTCAGCTGTAAATCCTACTTCCCTATTTAACCAATTTATCCCCTCT
>NC_036876.1:2773016-2777403 GCF_002910315.2 Salvelinus sp. IW2-2015 | reverse complement strand
CACACACACACACACACACACACACACACACACACACACACACTTTGAAGCAATCTGAAGGCTGTGCCGTGCTCTGCTCTAGATGCTCTGTCCATGTTCTTTAGTGACCAGTGGATGGCCCAGTGGGTTTGACATTTAACCTTAGAATCACTCAGTCAAGCTGCAGGCAGAGAATAGAACAGTGAAACACTGGAATGGAATAGAACAGAATGATATACAGTATAATGGGATTATGCTTATTGGAACTGAACAGAACAGAATTATATATCATGGAATTATGTTTAATAGATCGGAATTGAACAATGGAATGGAATGTGTTTCATCTGTTGCCCTTTAATAAAACCGCTGATGCAAACGGATGGAAATAACTGCTYATTAATATGTCAAATAGTAATGTGTAGCTGTTGGTATGACTCTCTGCAGGTGCCGGTCCATGTGTTGTGTTGGCCCTAGTCATACGTATTGTGACTTTGATTGAACACTGTGAGTGTGTTTAATAGCAGCCAGTACTAAGGCTTGGAACGGTCAGACTCATAAATAAGCAACACATGAACACAAAATCACATTTTAAACCTGTAGCATTTTGTCCATTTCAGATTTCCTGTCTAATAATTGTTTGCGGATCAGAGTTAGAGACAAAGTGCAGCATTCTTCATCCTGATGATGTAGCGTGTTGWAGCTACAGGCCTATCTCTGAACATGTTCTCACTCAGTCAACCTACCTGGTAATTTTTTTTTTTTAAATCAAATTTATTCAGATGTGAGAGTGTGAGGGGGGCTTTGATGAGGAGGGCTCCATGCTGCCATCAGGTGTGCCACTTGTTGTCTGGCATTGGCAGCCCTCGTGCTCAGGGGTTGGCTGGCAGCTGAGACAGAGTTGGGCTGGCAGAGGAGGTGTGCCCGCTGCCCTCCAAGCACTAATTCAGCCAGGCAGCGAAGGCAASCCAAAGCCGCTGATCCTCTAGGCCTGGGGTTTAGGATGCTGGCCCCCAGAGGCTCTGGATGCATCCCAATTGGCACCCTATTCCCTTKATAGTGCATACCTTTGACCAGAGCCGGGRCCTGGTATAGTGCACTACTTTTGACCAGGACCCGGGCTCTGCAGTAGGGAATAGGGTGCCATTTGGGACACAGCCTCTCTGCTCTAACAGGCCAGTAGGTGGCCCCTGGTCTCTGCTTAGTGACAATCTGTTGGATGAGGGAGTGAGGGAGAGGAGAGTGGCTAAAGAGAGAGAGGAGTGTTCTGTCTCTCTTTGGTTTCCTCTGCAGTCTTTGTCAGTGCACTTGGTAGCACCTATACATGGTATGTTTGTGTGGTAAATGACAAGAGATGAAWAAACACTTTTCTCAACCCCTGTTGCTATGGGGATCTGTAGGAATCGGAAAATCTGGTGACTTGAAGAAGCGGCACTGGTAAAAGGTCTAGAGAATCTAAACGATTCCTAATGCATTGGGAACTGGCTTCAAAAATCTATTTTGAAGATCTATTTTAAAAATAGAACTTATTTGATAATGTGTGTTATTCTTGTCCCATTATGTTTGAGATTATAATAATAAGGGTTATAACAATAATGGCTGTTTGAGATTCGTGGGAAGTGGAATTGCTGGAATTGGAGGTTGGAAGGTGGGGTGGGACGAGCAGGGGGGCTAGGGGTCTCAGTTCTGCTCTTATATCATCGTCCCAAAGCATCCTGGTGGCGGCGGCAACCAAGTTCAGGCCTCAGGCAACCAAGTTCAGGCCTCAGGCAACCAAGTTCAGGCCTCAGGCAACCAAGTTCAGGCCTCAGGCAACCAAGTTCAGGCCTCAGGCAACCAATTCAGGCCTCAGGCAACCAAGTTCAGGCCTCAGGCAACCAAGTTCAGGCCTCAGCGATATTTAAAACCCTCATGAAGGGATGGAGGGATGTGGGAAGGGGGTGCTGTCACACCTGTTGTATGGCCCCCTCCCACCCTCCCCTACCTTATACTGTATAATGAAACTCAATAAAAAATTGACATTTCACATACATACATTACAAGTAACCACTGACAACTGGTAATATAAGCATTGACAACTCTTTCTGTCAGCTGTCAAAAAAACAAACAAAAAAACGTTACTGTATGGCTATAGTCACTCTGTCAAGAAAGTCAGCCTCTTATTTAGTTGGTGTGGAGCAGCAACAGTTGAGACGGGTCTGTAGGTCAGGTGCCACAATAGGTGGTATTTATTTAGAGTGCAGGCAGTGATGAAGACTGGATCAGGAGTTGAGTTTTTACYAAATGTACAGATCTTACGTGGCCAAAATAGTATTAATAATCTGACTCTGCTATAAAGGCAAAATGTCTATAAAATGACACTTTACAGGTTGAGCTTCAGTAGTATATTAGGATGTACTAGGGGTCAGGTGGGGTCACCGTGGGGGCGTATAGCATTGCATTGTGAATATGTGTAAGTGTGTGTGTGTGAGTACATACAGTGATTGTTCTCTCTCTCTCATTGTCCCCCCACCTGTGCGTTGGGGAGAGCAGCAATGTACTGCGTCCAAAGGGGAACTGTTGCCTGTTTGCAGGCCACACGTTTCTCAGAGTCCCTAACAATGTTAGCATCAAACAGGCCTCAGACGGTGGCTGCTCTCCAGTGTGTTGAATGTGTGTGTATGTCTGTGTGGTGTGTGCCTGTGTGTTCTGTGTGTGTGTGTGTCTGTGTGTGTGTGTGTTGTTAGTATGTGTGTATGTGTTGTGTGTGTGTGTGATGTTGTGTAGTGTGGGTGGTGGGTGGGTGTAGGCGTGTGGTGTATGAGGTGTGGTGTAGGGTGTGTTTTGTAGGTGAGTTTGTGTATGTGTGTGTGTGTGTAGATGTAGCGCTGTGTGTGGTGGTGTGAGGTGTGTAGGGTGGCTGTTTTGTGTGTGTAGGGCGCTGGATTGTGTGTTGTGTGTGTGGTGTGTAGGTGTGTTTTTGTAGGTGAGTGTGTGTGTGTGTGGGTGTGTAGGTGTAGGCACGTTGTGGTGTGTAGGTGTGTTTGGTAGGTGAGTGTGTGTGGTGTGGTCTTCTCTTATTTCTAATGATAAAGCTGCTTCTGGTTTTTCTTACACAGCCATCATACCTCATCAGGATAGCAGTGCCTGAGGATTAGAAACATCGCTGTATTCTGCATAGTTGAGGTTCCTATTGGAAGTTTGTGACACCATTGTAAAGGTGTGTGTGCGTCCGTCCCGTGTGGTGGTGAGCCAAGTGTGAGGATGTTGACGTTATAAAACAACCACAGCAGCCCTGTGTCAAGTCCAGCACATTACTATAGAACAGGGGGGACACGGACAGTACATTACTATAGAACAGGTGGGACAGGACAGATACATTACTATATGACATCAGGGTGGGACAGGACAAGTAACATTACTATAGAACAGTGGGACAGGACAGCACATTACAATTAGAAAAGGTGGGACAGGACAGTACATTACTATTAGGACAGGTGGGACAGGACAGTACATTACTATAGAACAGGTGGGACAGCGACAGCTAACATTACTATAGAACAGGTGGGAACAGGACAGTACATTTACATAAGAACAGGTGGGACAGGACAGTACATTACTATAGAACAGGTGGGGACAGGACAGGACAATTTCTATATGAACAGGTGGGACAGGACAGTACATTACTATAGAACAGGTGGGACATGACAGTACGCAGTTACTAATAGAACACGGTTGGGACAGGACAGTACATTACTATACGAACAGGTGGGACAGGACAGATACACTTACTATAGAACAGGTGGGACAGGACAGTACAATTACTATAGAACAGGTCGGACGACCAGCACATTAACTATAGAACAGCTGGACAGACAGTACAATTACTATAGAACAGGTGGGACAGGAAAGTACATTACTATATAAACAGGTGGGACGGACAGTACATTACTATAGAACAGGTGGACAAGGACAGTACATTACTATAGAACAGGTGGGACAGGACAGTCAATTACTATAGACAGGTTGGGAAAGGACATGACATCAGGCATTACTATAGAACAGGTGGGAAAAGGAACAGACATTACATATGAACAGGTGAAGACAGTACATTACTATGAACCAGTGTGGGACAGGACAGCCATTTATATAGAACAAGGTGGGACAGGAACGACATTACTATAGACAGGTGGGACAGGACGACATTACATAGAACAAGGTGGGACAGGACAGAAACATTACAATAGAACAGGTGGGACAGGACAGAATTACTATAGAACGAGGTGGGACAGGACAGTAATTATATAGAACAGGTGGGACAGGACAGTCATTATATAGAACAGGTGGGACAGGAGACAGTACATTACTATAGAACAGGTGGACAGACAGTAACATTTACAGTAGAACAGGTGGGAACAGGACAGTACAATTA
>NC_036876.1:2769084-2772916 GCF_002910315.2 Salvelinus sp. IW2-2015 | reverse complement strand
AAGAGAGATGGTAGCAGGTAATTAGCGCAGGGTACTGTAAGCAGTACAGTTTCAACTAGAGAGGGGGCACAGTTCAGTTGAGCACAGTACAATAGAGTATGGTCCATTTCAATAGAGCACAGTACAGTAGATTAGGGTACAGTTCAGTAGAGTACAGTACAGTAGAGTAGGATACAGTTCAGTAGAGTGCAGTGCAATAGAGTAGGGCACAGTTCAGTAGAGCACAGTACAATAGAGTAGGGTACAGTTCAGTAGAGCGCAATACAATAGAGTAGGGTACAGTTCAGTTGAGCACAGTACAATAGAGTAGGGTACAGTTCAGTAGAGTAGGGTACAGTTCAGTAGAGCACAGTACAATAGAGTAGGGTACAGTTCAGTAGAGTTCAGTTCAGTAGAGTAGGGTACAGTTCAGTAGAGCACAGTACAATAGAGTAGGGTACAGTTCAGTAGAGTAGGGTACAGTTCAGTTGAGCACAGTACAATAGAGTAGGGTACAGTTCAGTTGAGCACAGTACAATAGAGTAGGGTACAGTTCAGTAGAGCACAGTACAATACAGTAGGGTACAGTTCAGTAGAGTACAGTACAATAGAGTATGGTACAGTTCAGTAGAGTACAGTACATTAGCGCAGGGTACTGTGCAGTACAGTACAATAGAGTAGGGTACAGTTCAGTTGAGCACAGTACAATAGAGTAGGGTACAGTTCAGTAGAGCACAGTACAATAGTGTAGGGTACAGTTCAATAGAGTACAGTACAATAGAGTATGGTACAGTTCAGTAGAGTACAGTACATTAGCGCAGGGTACTGTGCAGTACAGTACAATAGAGTATGGTATAGTTCAGTAGAGCACAGTACAGTAGATTAGGGTACAGTTCAGTTGAGCACAGTACAATAGAGTAGGGTACAGTTCAGTAGAGTACAGTACAGTAGTGCGGGGTACAGTTCAGTAGAGTACAGTACAATATAGTAGGGTACAGTTCAGTAGAGTACTGTACAATAGAGTAGGTTACAGTTCAGTGGAGCACAGTACAATAGAGTAGGGTACAGTTCAGTAGAGCACAGTAGAGTAGGGTACAGTTCAGTAGAGTACACTACAACAGAGTAGGGTACAGATCAGCAGAACACAGTACAATGGAGTATGGTACAGTTCAGTGGAACACAGTACAATAGAGTAGGGTACAGTTCAGTAGAACACAGTACAATATAGTAGGGTACAGTTCAGTAGAGTACAGTAGAGAAGGGAACAGTTCAGTAGAACACAGTACACCACATTCAACTAGAGTACAGTAAAGCAGGTAGAATGGAGTATGGTACAGCACGGTAGAGCACAGCACAATAGAGTAGGGTACAGTTCAGCAAGAGCACAGTAGAGTAGGGAACAGTTCACTAGACCACAGTACACTAGAGTAGGGTACAGTACAGTAGAGCAGAGTACAATAGAGTAGGGTACAGTACAGAAGAGCAGAGTACGATAGAGTAGGGTACAGTACAGTAGAGCAGAGCAGAGTACAATATAGCAGGGTACAGTTCAGTAGAGTACAGTTCAGTAGAGTAGGGTACAGTTCACTAGAGCACAGTACAATAGAGTAGGGTACAGTTCAGTAGAGTAGGGTACAGTTCAGTTGAGCACAGTACAATAGAGTAGGGTACAGTGCAGTAGAGCACAGTGCAATACATTCGACTAGAGTACAGTAGAGTACAGTTCAATAGAGTAGGGGGGTAGAGTTCAGTAGAGCACAGTACAATACATTCAACTAGAGTACAGTAAAAGACACATGAAGTTAGTTGATTCATACATAGAATCTGCTCTATTATGATTGACTAAATATAAATAGTGTTTATCTGTATGACACTACTCACCATTGACAGT
This sequence comes from Salvelinus sp. IW2-2015, assembly GCF_002910315.2. Taxonomy (NCBI): domain Eukaryota; kingdom Metazoa; phylum Chordata; class Actinopteri; order Salmoniformes; family Salmonidae; genus Salvelinus; species Salvelinus sp. IW2-2015. The sequence continues at coordinate 2,771,046 of NC_036876.1, read as the reverse complement.
GATAGTAACAGGGTCACTGATGGATGAAGAAGTGGTTCTGGACTCTCTCTCTCCCTGACACCAGTAGGGACCCTCATTCACTGTTGCTCCATTGATGGTGAGGGTGTCTCCTGTTATAGTGTGTGTGACAGACTGGGATACTACATTATCATTCCTGTCTTTGTACCACTGATAGCTCCAGATACTGTCAGACCCTACTGAACACATCAGAGTAACTGTTTCTTCAGGGAACACAGGGTTGGGTTTTACAGTCAGTGTAGCTTTGGGCAGAGCTGAGGAAACACACAACATACATTTTTAAAACAACTTAACAGCATCCTTAAAATGGGGCCCAATGTCAAGTGGTTATAAGAACGGAGGCACAGATGTGAATGAGTGATAAGAAGACGTACGTGTCACTGTCAGTGTGACTGCATCACTCCGTTTAGAATCCTGCTGTTGATGTGAACCCAGACATCTGTAGTCACCACTGTGGGAAAACTCAGCTGCACTGATAATACATTCATGTTCTTTCTGTGAACATTGATCTGGACTGGGTGTTAACCATCTGTACTCCCAGTCAGTGACTCCTCCCCCCTGTATGTCACATCTGAGAGTGACAGACTCTCCACTGAATATCTGGGAGCTGTTGGGGTGTATGGTCAGAACAGCCTTCACCACTCCTGCACAAAATCAAACCAGCATGAAACAGTTGCCTTACACATGTTATTTCGAAACACAAAAACTCAAAATATGTCCAGCCAAAATCAACTTTAAAAATCACAAATAAAGAAATGTAATGAAGCGTTAAGAGATGGAGGCTTGATGAAGTGAACAAATATCTACCATCATCATCTTCAGAGTGTCCAGAGTTGATGTGTGTATTCAGCACTACAACAAAGAAAGTCACATTGCACCAATATTAGCTTGAAATAAATAACAACATGCCATATTCATGTTACAGATTACCAAATACTTTATACTTACTGTACTGTATTTTAAAGGTGTAATCTGCAATTTCCATATAGATTTTAGCACTTTTAAATGAATACTAGCCATTCATTCTGAAAGAGTATCACTTTTAATTCCTTCATTGCTTCATCGTTTATGTGGTGGAGCATTCACTTGGAGTGGTGTCGTGTTCACCTATTTTTGTGTGATTAAATTAGAACGCTACTCTGAACTCTCTGTCTCCTGCGTTTGACTCCTTCCTCTACTACACCCCGGGCATTACAATACAGAAGTGCGTTAGCGAACTATACTGCTGTAATGATATGCTATGTGGTTCATAACGATATCGTAGCCAACACATTGTCAGCCAAAAAAAACGTGTAGTGTAACTTATTACTTTACTACATTGCTCAACATTGTCTTAGCTTTGTCATAATTAGTTAAAGCAATGAATTTGAATCCGCTCTCATTGGACTTCGGCTGCATATTTTCCACCTTTTTCCTCAAATTTGTAAATGTTGTGAAGCCACACCCATTTTCTAAAGAATTGCATTATGGGCCCTGAAAGTATGGAAATAGTGTCCACTGCGTGTATACTTCTTGATTCGGCAAATGTAGTACGACATCCGGGAACTTTAGTAGGTTAGTGTGGTTAGTTTGAGTATTCAAACACAGCCATGGTCTCTTTTTTCGTTTTCTTGAGTAAGGCAGCTCCAAAATGAAGGTGTTTCAGCCTAGCTCAGTGCTTTCTGTGGTGGTGGGGCAAGCCAGCAGAAAATACGGAGCGTTGCGCTGTGATTGGCTCAGTGTTCTGTCAATCACGGGGACACTACTTCACCACCAAGTCTAAGGGTAGACCTCTAAAAWTCTAGCCCCTTGGGTGCTGCCATAGAGTTACATTAGAAGTGCCCATCCAAGAAGCCTCAAGGTCATTGGACACAGATAAAATGACGTCAAATCATGTACAGTAGCTTTGATTGGACTTATCCTTTCAAAATCTTAGGTAGCAGTCATCATCATGAATCAAGTTTT
>NC_036876.1:2729477-2769059 GCF_002910315.2 Salvelinus sp. IW2-2015 | reverse complement strand
AAGAGAGATACAGTACAGTAAGAGCAGGGTACTTGTTAGGTACAGTACAATAGAGTAGGGTACAGTTCAGTAGAGTACAGTACAATAGAGTAGGGGTACAGTTCAGTAGAGCGCGTCACATATAGAGTAGGGTCAGTGTAGAGCGCAGTACAATAGAGTAGGTACAGTTCAGTTGAGCACAGTACAATAGAGTAGGGTACAGTTCAGAGTAGAGTAGGGTACATTCAGTAGAGCACAGTACAATAGAGTAGGGTACAGTTCGTAGAGTAGTTCAGTAGAGTAGGGTACAGTTCAGTAGAGCACAGTACAATAGAGTAGGGTACTGTTGCAGTAGATAGGTAATTATTGAGCACAGTACATGAGTAGGTACAGTTCAGAGAGTCAGTTCAGTAGAGTAGGGTAAGTTCAGTTGAGCACAGTACAGTACAATAGAGTATGGTACAGTTCAGTGGAGTACAGTACATTAGCGCAGGGTACTGTGCAGTAGAGTACAATAGAGTATGGTACAGTTTAGTAGAGCACAGTACAGTAGATTAGGGTACAGTTCAGTAGAGCGCCAGTACAATAGAGTAGGGTACAGTTCAGTTGAGCACAGTACAATAGAGTAGGGTACCGTTCAGTAGAGTAGGGTACGTTCAGTAGAGCACAGTACAATAGAGTAGGGTACAGTTCAGTAGAGTATAGTTCAGTAGAGTAGGGACCAGTTCAGTAGAGCACAGTACAATAGGTAGGGTACAGTACAGTAGAGCAGGGTACTGTTAGGTACAGTACAATAGAGTAGGGTACAGTTCAGTAGAGCACAGTACCATAGAGTAGGGTACAGTTCAGTTGAGCACAGTACAATAGAGTAGGGTACAGTACAGTAAGAGCACAGTAACAATAGAGTAGGGTAGAGTTCAGTAGAGTACAGTACATTAGCGCAGGTACTGTACAGTACAGTTCAATAGAGTAGGGCACAGTTCAGTTGAGCACAGTACAATAGAGTATGGTCCATTTCAATAGAGCACAGTACAGTAGATTAGGGTACAGTTCAGTAGAGTACAGTACAGTAGAGTAGGATACAGTTCAGTAGAGTGCAGTGCAATAGAGTAGGGCACAGTTCAGTAGAGCACAGTACAATAGGTATGGGTACAGTTCAGTAGAGCGCAATACAATAGAGTAGGTACAGTTCAGTTGGCACAGTACAAATAGAGTAGGGTACAGTTCAGTAGAGTAGGGTACAGTTCAGTAGAGCACAGTACAATAGAGTAGGGTACAGTTCAGTAGAGTTCAGTTCAGTAGAGTAGGGTACAGTTCAGTAGAGCACAGTAAATAGAGTAGGGTACAGTTCAGTAGAGTAGGGTACAGTTCAGTTGAGCACAGTACATAGAGTAGGGTACAGTTCAGTTGAGCACAGTACAATAGAGTAGGGTACAGTTCAGTAGAGCACAGTACAATAGTGTAGGGTACAGTTCAATAGAGTACAGTACAATAGAGTATGGTACAGTTCAGTAGAGTACAGTACATTAGCGCAGGGTACTGTGCAGTACAGTACAATAGGTATGGTATAGTTCAGTAGAGCACAGTACAGTAGATTAGGGTACAGTTCAGTTGAGCACAGTACAATAGAGTAGGGTACATTCAGTAGAGTACAGTACAGTAGTGCGGGGTACAGTTCAGTAGAGTACAGTACAATATAGTAGGGTACAGTTCAGTAGAGTACTGTACAATAGAGTAGGTTACAGTTCAGTGGAGCACAGTACAATAGAGTAGGGTAAGTTCAGTAGAGCACAGTAGAGTAGGGGTACAGTTCAGTAGAGTACACTACAACAGAGTAGGGTACAGATCAGCAGAACACAGTACAATGGAGTATGGTACAGTTCAGTGGAACACAGTACAATAGAGTAGGGTACAGTTCAGTAGAACACAGTACATATATAGGGTACAGTTCAGTAGAGTACAGTAGAGAAGGGAACAGTTCAGTAGAACACAGTACACCACATTCAACTAGAGTACAGTAAAGCAGGTAGAATGGAGTATGGTCAGCACGGTAGAGCACAGCACAATAGAGTAGGGTACATTTCAGCAAGAGCACAGTAGAGTAGGGAACAGTTCACTAGACCACAGTACACTAGAGTAGGGTACAGTACAGTAGAGCAGAGTACAATAGAGTAGGGTACAGTACAGAAGAGCAGAGTACGATAGAGTAGGGTACAGTACAGTAGAGCAGAGCAGAGTACAATATAGCAGGGTACAGTTCAGTAGAGTACAGTTCAGTAGAGTAGGGTACAGTTCACTAGAGCACGTACAATAGAGTAGGGTACAGTTCAGTAGAGTAGGTTCAGTTCAGTTGAGCACAGTACAATAGAGTAGGGTACAGTGCAGTAGAGCACAGTGCAATAATTCGACTAGAGTACAGTAGAGTACAGTTCAATAGAGTAGGGGGGTAGAGTTCAGTAGAGCACAGTACAATACATTCAACTAGAGTACAGTAAAAGACATGAAGTTAGTTTGATTCATACATAGAATCTGCTCTATTATGATTGACTAAATATAAATAGTGTTTTCTGTATGACACTACTCACCATTGACAGTGATAGTAACAGGGTCACTGATGGATGAAGAAGTGGTTCTGGACTCTCTCTCTCCCTGACACCAGTAGGGACCTCATTCACTGTTGCTCCATTGATGGTGAGGGTGTCTCCTGTTATAGTGTGTGTGACAGACTGGGATACTCCATTATCATTCCTGTCTTTGTACCACTGATAGCTCCAGATACTGTCAGACCCTACTGAACACATCAGAGTAACTGTTTCTTCAGGGAACACAGGGTTGGGTTTTACAGTCAGTGTAGCTTTGGCAGAGCTGAGGAAACACACAACATACATTTTTAAAACAACTTAACAGCACCCTTAAAATGGGGCCCAATGTCAAGTGGTTATAAGAACGGAGGCACAGATGTGAATGAGTGATAAGAAGACGTACGTGTCACTGTCAGTGTGACTGCATCACTCCGTTTGAATCCTGCTGTTGATGTGAACCCAGACATCTGTAGTCACCACTGTGGGAAAACTCAGCTGCACTGATAATACATTCATGTTCTTTCTGTGAACATTGATCTGGACTGGGTGTAACCATCTGTACTCCCAGTCAGTGACTCCTCCCCCTGTATGTCACATCTGAGAGTGACAGACTCTCCACTGAATATCTGGGAGCTGTTGGGGTGTATGGTCAGAACAGCCTTCACCACTCCTGCACAAAATCAAACCAGCATGAAACAGTTGCCTTACACATGTTATTTCGAAACACAAAACTCAAAATATGTCCAGCCAAAATCAACTTTAAAAATCACAAATAAAGAAATGTAATGAAGCGTTAAGAGATGGAGGCTTGATGAAGTGAACAAATATCTACCATCATCATCTTCAGAGTGTCCAGGTTGATGTGTGTATTCAGCACTACAACAAAGAAAGTCACATTGCACCAATATTAGCTTGAAATAAATAACAACATGCCATATTCATGTTACAGATTACCAAATACTTTATACTTACTGTACTGTATTTTAAAGGTGTAATCTGCAATTTCCATATAGATTTTAGCACTTTTAAATGAATACTAGCCATTCATTCTGAAAGAGTATCACTTTTAATTCCTTCATTGCTTCATCGTTTATGTGGTGGAGCATTCACTTGGAGTGGTGTCGTGTTCACCTATTTTTGTGTGATTAAATTAGAACGCTACTCTGAACTCTCTGTCTCCTGCGTTTGACTCCTTCCTCTACTACACCCGGGCATTACAATACAGAAGTGCGTTAGCGAACTATACTGCTGTAATGATATGCTATGTGGTTCATAACGATATCGTAGCCAACACATTGTCAGCCAAAAAAACGTGTAGTGTAACTTATTACTTTACTACATTGCTCAACATTGTTTTAGCTTTGTCATAATTAGTTAAAGCAATGAATTTGAATCCGCTCTCATTGGACTTCGGCTGCATATTTTCCACCTTTTCCTCAAATTTGTAAATGTGTTGAAGCCACACCCATTTTCTAAAGAATTGCATTATGGCCCTGAAGTATGGAAATAGTGTCCACTGCGTGTATACTTCTTGATTCGGCAAATGTAGTACGACATCCGGGAACTTTAGTAGGTTAGTGTGGTTAGTTTGAGTATTCAAACACAGCCATGGTCTCTTTTTTTGTTTTCTTGAGTAAGGCAGCTCCAAAATGAAGGTGTTTCAGCCTAGCTCAGTGCTTTCTGTGGTGGTGGGGCAAGCCAGCAGAAAATACGGAGCGTTGCGCTGTGATTGGCTCAGTGTTCTGTCAATCCCGGGGACACTACTTCACCACCAAGTCTAAGGGTAGACCTCTAAAAATCTAGCCCTTGGGTGCTGCCATAGAGTTACATTAGAAGTGCCCATCCAGAAGCCTCAAGGTCATTGACACGATAAAATGACGTCAAATCATGTACAGTAGCTTTGATTGGACTTATCCTTTCAAAATCTTAGTAGCAGTCATCATCATGAATCAAGTTTTATTTTATTATTATTATTTTTTTACCTTTATTTAACCAGGTAGGCTAGTTGAGACAAGTTCTCATTTGCAACTGCGACCTGGCCAAGATAAAGCATAGCAATTCGACACATACAACAACACAGAGTTACACATGGAATAAACAAACATAGTCAATAATACAGCGGAACAAAAGAAAACAAATGTCTATGTACAGTGAGTTCAAATGAGGTAAGATAAGGCAATAAGGAGTTAAGGCAATAAATAGACCATGGTGGCTAAGTAATTACATATAGCAATTGAAACACTGGAATGGTAGATGTGCAGAAGATGAATGTGCAAGTAGAGATACTTGGGTGCAAAGGAGCAAGATAAATAAATAAATACTGTATGGGGATAAGGTAGGTGGATAGATGCCTGTTTACAGATGGCCTATGTACAGGTGCAGTGATCTGTGAGCTGCTCTGACAGCTGGTGCTTAAAGCTAGTGAGGGAGATATGAGTCTCCAATTCATATTTTTTGCAGTTCATTCCAGTTATTGGCAGCAGAGAACTGGAAGGAAAGACGACCAAAGGAGGAATTGGCTTTGGGGAGTGACCAGTGAGATATACCTGCTGGAGCGCGTGCTACGAGTGGGTGCTGCTATGGTGACCAGTGAGTGAGTAAGGCGGGGCTTTACCTAGCAGAGACTTGTAGATAACCTGTAGCCAGTGGGTTTGGCGACGAGTATGAGCGAGGCCAACCAACGAGAGCGTACAGATCACAATGGTGCGTAGTGTGGGGCTTTGGTGACAAAACGGATGGCACTTGTGATAGACTGCATCCAGTTTGTTGAGTAGAGTGTTGGAGGCTATTTTATAGATGACATCACCTAAGTCGAGGATCGGTAGGATGGTCAGTTTTACGAGGGTATGTCTGGCAGCATGAGTGAAGGATGCTTTGTTGCGATATAGGAAGCCAATTCTAGATTTATTTTTGGATTGGAGATGCTTAATGTGAGTCTGGAAGGAGAGTTTACAGTAACCAGACACCTAGGTATTTGTAGTTGTCCACGTATTCTAAGTCAGAGCCGTCCATAGTAGTGATGCTGGACGGGCGAGCAGGTGCGGTCAGAGATCGGTTGAATAGCATGCATTTAGTTTCCCTGCGTTTAAGAGCAGTTGGAGGCCACGGAAGGAGAGTTGTATGGCATTGAAGCTCGTCTGGAGGCTAGTTAACACAGTGTCCAAAGAGGGGCCAGAAGTATACAGAATGGTGTCGTCTGCGTAGAGGTTTAACAGAGAATCACCAGCAGCAAGAGCAACATCATTGATGTATACAGAGAAGAGAGTTGGCCCGAGGATTGAACCTGTGGCACCTCCATAGAGACTGCCAGAGGTCCGGACAACAGGCCCTCCGATTTTACACACTGAACTCTATCAGAGAAGTAGTTGGTAAACCAGGTGAGGTAGTCATTTGAGAACCAAGGCTGTCGAGTCTGCCAATAAGAATGTGGTGATTGACAGAGTCGAAAGCCTTGCCAGGTCGATGAATACGGCTGCACAGTAATTTCTCTTATCGATGGCGGTTATGATGTCGTTTAGGACCTTGAGGTGGCTGAGGTGCACCCAGGACCAGCTCTGAAACCAGATTGCATAGTGGAGAAGATACGGTGGGATTCTAAATGATCGGTAATCTGTGTGTTAACTTGGCTTTCGAAGACCTTAGAAGGCAGGGTAGGATAGATTTAGGTCTGTAGCAGTTTGGGTCTAGAGTGTCACCCCTTTGAAGAGGAGGATGACCGCGGCAGCTTTCCAATCTTTGGAATCTCAGACGATACGAAAGGAGATTGAACAGGCTAGTAATAGTGGTTGCACCAATTTCGGCAGATAATGTTAGAAAGAGAGGGTCCAGATTGTCTAGCCAGGTGATTTGTTGGGGTCCAGATTTTGCAGCTCTTTCAGACATCAGCTATCTGGATTTGGGTAAAGGATAAATGGTGGGGACTTTGGCGGGTTGCTGTGGAGGGTGCCGGGCAGTTGACCGGGGTAGGGGTAGCCAGGTGGAACGCATGGCCAGCGTAGAGAAATGCTCTCAAAGTTGACAATCTACTGGCAAATCCTTTTTAATCCTTGTCATGTGAAGAGAAATAATGAAGAGAAATTATAGATAAAACGTATCGGTGCTCATCGGCCGTTGGAGATAAACATTAACACACAAGTTGGAAATTGCAAATTCAACCATGAGTGGTTTGGAAGGAATCAGTGGCTAACTGTAAGCATTGCAAAGTGATCATTAGCCTGCTATTCAGGGGAGTGGCTGTGTGGTCCAAGTCTAAGACTAGGGGTCTATTTTCCTAGTTTAAAATTATAAACAATCAACATTGGCCATGCTGTCAATGAAGCGATATTTGTGCCTTGATCAAAGGAACTGTTAACTCAGAACTGCAAAATCTGACTTTAGGGAGTTCAAGACAACTGGGAAATCTGGAAAACGAGCTACGACTGGAATATACGTTTTGAACTTTCATCCAACTCGGGCCTTTTTCTAGAGCTACGACTTGAACATCACTTATGTCATCAACCTTTTTCTTTCCAGAGTTCCAGTTCCTTTGATCAAGGCACAAATCATGCTTCATTGCAGCATGGCAATGTTGATTGTTTATAATTTTAAACTAGGAAATAGACCCTAGTCTTAGACTTGGGACCACACAGCCACTCCCCTGAATAGCAGGCTTAATGATCATTTGCAATGCTTACAGTTAGCACTGATTCCTTCCAAACACCATGGTTGAATTTTGCAATTTCCAACTTGTTGTGTAATGTTTATCTCCAACGGCCGATGAGCACCGATACGTTTTATCTATAATTTCCTCTTCATTATTTCTCTTCACATGACAGGATTAAAAGGATTTGCCAGTAGATTTCACTTTTGAGAGCATTTCTCTACGGCTGGCCATGCGTTCCACCTGGCTACCCTACCCCGGTCACTGCCCGGCACCCTCCACAGCAACCCGCCCAAGTCCCCACCATTTATCCTTTACCCAAATCCAGATAGCTGATGTTCTGAAAGAGTGCAAAATCTGGACCCCAACAAATCACCTGGGCTAGACAATCTGGACCCTCTCTTTCTAACATTATCTGCCGAAATTGGTGCAACCACTATTACTAGCCTGTTCAATCTCTCCTTTCGTATCGTCTGAGATTCCCAAAGATTGGAAAAGCTGCCGCGGTCATCCTCCTCTTTCAAAGGGGGTGACACTCTAGACCCAACTGCTACAGACCTAAATCTATCCTACCCTGTCCTTCTAAGGTCTTCGAAAGCCAAGTTAACACACAGATTACCGATCATTTAGATCCCACCGTATCTCTCACTATGCAATCTGGTTTCAGAAGCTGGTCCTGGGTGCACCTCAGCCACGCTCAAGGTCCTAACGACATCATAAACCGCCATCGATAAGAGAATTACTGTGCAGCCGTATTCATCGACCTGGCCAAGGCTTTCGACTCTGTCAATCACCACATTCTTATGGCAGACTCGACAGCCTTGGTTTCTCAATGACTACCTCACCTGGTTTACCAACTACTTCTCTGATAGAGTTTCAGTGTGTAAAATCGGAGGGCCTGTTGTCCGGACCTCTGGCAGTCTCTATGGAGGTGCCACAGGGTTCAATCCTCGGGCCAACTCTCTCTCTGTATACATCAATGATGTTGCTCTTGCTGCTGGTGATTCTCTGTTAAACCTCTACGCAGACGACACCATTCTGTATACTTCTGGCCCCTCTTTGGACACTGTGTTAACAGCCTCCAGACGAGCTTCAATGCCATACAACTCTCCTTCCGTGGCTCCACTGCTCTTAAACGCAGGGAACTAAATGCATGCTATTTCAAGCCGATCTCTGACCGCACCTGCTCGCCCGTCCAGCATCACTACTATGGACGGCTCTGACTTAGAATACGTGGACAACTACAAATACCTAGGTGTCTGGTTAGACTGTAAACTCTCCTTCCAGATCACATTAAGCATCTCCAATCCAAAAATAAATCTAGAATTGGCTTCCTATACTCGCAACAAAAGCATCCTTCACTCATGCTGCCAGACATACCTCGTAAAACTGACCATCCTACCGATCCTCGACTTAGGTGATGTCATCTATAAAATAGCCTCCAACCCTCTACTCAACAAACTGGATGCAGTCTATCACAGTGCCATCCGTTTTGTCACCAAAGCCTATACACTACGCACCATTGTGATCTGTACGCTCTCGTTGGTTGGCCCTCGCTTCAACTCGTCGCCAAACCACTGGCTACAGGTTATCTACAAGTCTCTGCAAGGTAAGCCCGCTTAACCTCAGCTCACTGGTCACATAGCAGCACCCACTCGTAGCACGCGCTCCAGCAGGTATATCTCACTGGTCACTCCCAAAGCCAATTCCTCCTTTGGTCGTCTTTCCTTCCAGTTCTCTGCTGCCATAACTGGAATGAACTGCAAAAAATATGAAGTTGGAGACTCATATCTCCCTCACTAGCTTTAAGCACAGCTGTCAGAGCAGCTCACAGATCACTGCACCTGTACATAGGCCATCTGTAACAGCCCCATCTATCCCCTACCTTATCCCCATACAGTATTTATTTTATTTATCTTGCTCCTTTGCACCCAAGTATCTCTACTTGCACATTCATCTTCTGCACATCTACCATTCCAGTGTTTCAATTGCTATTTGTAATTACTTAGCACCATGGTCTATTTATTGCCTTAACTCCTTATTGCCTTATCTTACCTCATTTGAACCTCACTGTACATAGACTTTTGTTTTCTTTTGTTTCCGCTGTATTATTGACTATGTTTTTGTTTTATTCCATGTGTAACTCTGTGTTGTTGTATGTGTCGAATTGCTATGCTTTATCTTGGCCAGGTCGCAGTTGCAAATGAGAACTTGTTCTCAACTAGCCTACCTGGTTAAATAAAGGTAAAAATTAATAATATAAAATTACAAAACTCACTGGACTTGTTCGAGAGCATCCTAAGAATGTTTGTTTTCCACTGGGTACAGGGGCCCATAATAACTTTGGGGGAAAAGCATTGCTTAACCGGGTTTTGCGTGTGCAATTCGATGATTAGCCGTGAGCTTTTGGTGTTAGCTAGCTAGTGTTCACCTAGTTGGCTAATAGCCTAGCTAGATAGTACCACGTTAGCTGAAGACAACCTTATGAATAGCATTGTTAGTCTCCAGTCTTGATAGACTCTTTTGTCCATAGCACCATGAGGTATAGCTGGTCAACACTCAATAATCTCTTAGTACAGTTTACTGTAACTGTAGAGACGGAACTCTCAACCATTTACAATAATCACAGCTTGATACTAGAACACATTCAACAAATATAGCATTTTGCATTCATTGTCATTGACAGCACATTTAGCAACCACTGAGTTAGTGCTACTCTTTAGTTCCTGAGTGGTGACCTGGTTAAATGCACACAACACCACCACACCATCTGCTATACAAGCTCAGGTTCTCACAGAGATGCTACTTCAATATAGGGTGGTCATTCACCCCCACCTCATATACAGATACTGTATATGATATTAATTTAAACTATATTGTCACAGCAAAATAATCCTGCAGTAACCGGATTTAAACGTTTAGTCCAAAATGTTGCTTGATTGATTGGTGGTTAGGCTATTAGCTGCGCAAAAGTAGGCTACATGAAAAGTGCTATACTGTTAATTCAAACATGTGTTGGTTTTCAGTTAATTTATGTAAATCAAAAAGCTCATCTGCATTTCCTGTGGTTAACGACAATTCTTAGCAACAAAAGAGTGACCAAATTAAGATCCTACATCTGTAKACCTACACCAAATTTGCTGCTATCCAACTGTAGTGCAATTTACTAATAAGTATTTGCACTGTTATATCAAAAAGGTACAAAATACACTAAAAAGCTAAAACCATGAAACTGTTTTAATTTACATGAATGTCTTATTCCTTTTTTTCAATCGAAGGCTTATTAAATCAGGTAATTAGTGTCGATACACAAACACACTCACTCAGTACTTAGAGTAACACACAGAGCAAGGTGTGCTCCATTCTGTCCTGACGATGATCTCTGAACTACAGTTCTTCTGACAAACCCTTCTCCTTCCTATATGATGACAGACAGATTAGTTTACGCCTCTTTACCGTCACACAGAGAAATAGACAGAAGCATTCTACAGAAATGTACGAAGACTGTGAAAAAAATGAGTAACAGTTGCTGGCAAGATTATTTTCTGACCAACTTATGATTAGCTACATGACCTCACACTGGTTACTTCCTCTTTACTGGAATAAAGGAGGGTGAAATGAGAATAGAGATGGGATGAGATCAGAGCTTGTAGTTTGATATCAGAATGTGTAGATGGTTGTTTCATCTTTCCACCCACAATGCACGCCACAGACGAGGACGGTCGGTCGGTCGGTCGGTTCGGTGTGGTGGTCGGTCGGGTCGTGTCGTCGGTCGGTGGTCGGTCGGGTGGATCCGCTGGTCGTCGGTCGGTCGGTCGGTCCGGGTCGGTTCGGTCGGTCGTTCGGTCGGTCCGGTGTCGGTTCGGTCGGTCGGGTCGGTCGGTGTCGGTCGGTCGGTCGGTCGGTCGGTCGGTCGGTCGGTCGGTCGGTCGGTCGGTCGGTCGGTCGGTCGTGTCGGTCGGTCGTGGTCGGTCGGTCGGTCGGTCGGTCGGTCGGTCGGTCGTCGGTCGGTCCGGTCGGTCGTCGGTCGGTCGGTCCGGTTGGTCGGTCGGTCGTCGGTCGGTAGTCGGCTCGGTCGGCGTCGGTCGGTCCGGTCGGTCGGTCGGTCGTCGGTCGGTCGTCGGTCGGTCGGTCGGTCGGTCGGCGGTCGGTCGGTCGGTCGGGTCGGTCGGTCGGCGGTCCGGGTCGGTCGGTCCGGTCGGTCGGTCGGTCGGTCGGTCGGTCGGTCGGTCGGTCGGTCGGTCGGCTCGGTCGGTCGTCGCGGTCGGTCGGTCGGTCGGTCGGTCGGTCGGTGGTCGGTCGGTCGTCGTCGGTCGTCGGTCGGCTCGGTCGGTCGGTCGTCGGTCGGTCGGTCGGTCGGTCGGTCGTCGGTCGGTCGGTCGGTCGGTCGGGTCGGTCGGTCGGTCGGTCGGTCGGTCGGTCGGTCGGTCGTCGGTCGTCGGTCGGTCGGTCGGCGGTCGTCGGTTCGTCGTGCTCCAGTCGTCGGTCGGGTCGGTCTCGGTCGGTCGGTCGGTCGGTCGGTCGTCCGGTCGCTCGGTCGGTCGGGCTCGGCGCTCGGTGCGGTCGGTCGGTCCGGTCGGATCGGTTCGGTCGGTCGGTTCGGGGTCGGGTCGGTCGGTCGGTCGGTTCAAGCCTAGGTGCTAACCTCAGTTGTTCCACTGAGCCCAAATAGACATCTTCACCCCCGCCTCCTTCCCCCTCCTCACCCCTGTCTTCACACACACTACTGCTCAGTAATAGCATGTGTAAAAACCAGTCAGCTAGGAGTTCCAAAGCTGTAACTGGGTACATGAATCAAAACATTTTAGAATTTTCCCATTTATTCCAACAGTTTACCTCTAAGTATATGAAAGTGTATTTTTGTAGAGTGTAGTGTGTGACACACGTGCGACTGTGAAGGAGCAAACCTAATAGAGAGAGAGGAAGGTTACAGGGGAAAGCAGTCAGACTTCACCTTTAGTTGTAAAGCAGGTTAACATCTGGGGTTTCTTATATTCCCCTTCAGGGACAGGCCTGTAACTACTCCACATTCTAGTGGATCACAATATAGAAACTAATATGGTCGTTGGTCACATGGCAACAACATAACCCCTCAGTCTACTGGTTGCCCTCTTAGTCCTTCCTCTCTCTATCTCATCATAATATGTACAGACTGGAAACTTCTGTATGGGTTCATATCAGTAGAAGTCTATCTGAATGTGCTTTACAGAAGACTGACAGCAATATGGTGCATAGAGATTTTGTTAGAAAGTGTTGCTTTACATAATAAGTTGTTTCAACTCAGAAAAACAGAGTAAACTTAATATGTCTTTAAATCAAGTTATATTTCAAAGCAATACAATGATGAGGTGAATCATCACTTTTATTTGATATATGAGAATTCACACAAAATATAACACACCTTCTCCCATTTTAAGTTCCATGGTGGAACACTCMTCTGGATCCTATAACAACTTCTGAAATGATATKACAAAAGACTTACATGTTGAAAATGTTTTACAAAATACTTTACACTATTTCAAAATGAATATAAGTCAAAAGTAAGTGGAGTTTAAAGGTAGACTCAGCAATTTGATGTAGATGTAGAAAGTAAACTGCATAGTGGTTCAATTTCCATAACAACTAAGAGTGTTGAAGCATGAGGCTCAACTTCTCCTCTGTTTTGGTCCTGTGACTTCCAGACTGTGAACATGAAATGAACCCGTGCATATGTGCAGRTACTGTGTGTGACTGTGARAGAGTGAARTCCTGCATCTCGCTCATCTCAATATCTGCAGTGCTACTCGTGGCAACATGATTTTGCTGATTCTATCTTTATTATAAAAATAAGCATTAAAGCTGCATTATGTAAATATACATTTTTAATAACAAACTATAGTTACGTGTTCCATCTTAACTGTTATAGTAGGTCGACCAACCAAGTATAAACACATCTTTAGGTTTTAAAATACGAATTAAAAATGGAAACGATTCACATGTAGTTTATGTCCACCTGCATGTAAAAAGAGACACTATGCTCTTGTTTAATTAAAAAACTGAAATAAAGGGAGGTAAGTCTAATATTTGAAAAAAAAAACACTAAATGACAATGCTGCCATTGGACTCTGGAGCAGTTGAAATGAGTGCTCTGGAGGGATGAATCACACTTCACCATCTTGCTGACCGATGGGCGTTTCTGGATTCTGGATACTAGAGAACACTACCTCCCCGAATGCATAGTGCCAACTGTCAACTTTGGTGGAGGAGGAATAATGGTCGGGGGATGTTTTTGGTTGTTCTGGCTAGGCCCTTTAGCTCCAGTGAAGAGAAATCTTAACTCCACATTACATTATACAATGACATTCTAGACAATTCTGTGCTTCCATCTTTGTGGCAACAGTTTGGGGAAGGACCTTTGCTGTTTCAAAATGACAATGCCCCGTGCACAAAGCAAGGAAATGGTTTGTCGAGATCGGTGTGGAAGAACTTGACTGGCCTGCACAGAGCCCTGACCTCAACGTTGGAAGCAAAGGTGGGGACCAACTCCATATTAATTCCCATGATTTTGGAATGAGATGGTCGACGAGCAGGTGTCCACATACTTTTGGTCATGTAGTGTATGACCACCATGTTGCTTCAATTATTACATGAAATGAGAATGAGATAATGGAGGAATCTGAACAGGATTCTGTTCTTGCTATCATACAGAAACTCTGATTTAGACAACAATTTTTATTTGTTATTTTGTTTCACATTTATTTAACCAGGTAGGCCAGTTGAGAACAAGTTCTCATTTACAACTGCGACCTGGCCAAGATAAAGCAAAGCAATGCGACAAAAACAACAACACAGAGTTACACATGGGATAAACAAATGTACAGTCAATAACACAATAGAAAATCTGTATACAGTGTATGCAAATTAAGTAGGGAGGTAAGGCAATAAATAGGCCATAGTGGCGAAGTAATTACAATTCAGCAATTAACACTGGAGTGATAGATGTGCAGATGAGGATGTACAATTAGAAACACAGGTGTGCAAAAGAGCAGAAAAAGCAAAAAACAAGTATGGGGATGAGGTAGGTAGTTGGTTGGATGAGCTATTTACAGATGGGCTGTGAACAGCTGCAGCGATCAGCTGCAGTGATCGGTAAACATACAGTGGTTCTTCCTTTAAAAGTTACAGTGTACCGCAGCACAGCTTGCATGGTGCCGCAGAATTCTATGGCACGTTATTTAAGTGCCAACCACTGGTGCCATTAATGCTAGTTAGTGCTAGTTTGACCACGAGAGGGCATCTTTAAGAAGCATTTGATAGCCTTCAATAGCGGCTGTACTAGAGAATTTTAAACCTTTTTTTGTAAGAACATAGTATATGTAACTGATTTTAAGAAATTTTGGTGAAATTTCATAATAGTTTGGTGTTTGTATTCCAAGAAAAACTAAAAACCCTTTGGGTTTCCGTTGTGATGGAACGGATAATATGGCACTGTACAACCTGACGTCAGGAGTAGGCTACAGTCCTGGACTATTTTGCTAAAGAATCCTGTGTCGTGAGGGCACGTGGGAGATGGGGGTTCAATTCCCTGACGGGGAGGAAGGAGTAGGCTGTCCTTGTAAATAAGATTTTTTTCTTAACTGACTTGCCTAGTTAAATTAAGGTTTCACTATGAGCATAACATTTCTACACCCTAATTGTATAATTGTAGTCTAACCAATACCCAAACGGAGATTCAAGTCAAAATAAAAAATATATTGATTTAAACCAGTCCCTATGCTTGTCTCAGAGAAGGGCGAAACGGTGCTGAAATAGTTGTAGGTATTGCTTCAATCCTATTGGTTCTAACTTTCAATTGCTCTTTAAATAAATAATACACACCACTTTTAAACGCACATTACTCAACACTAGTGAGACTCATTGTTGCCTACGGTAGCCTACAGTATATCGAAATATGACGTGACTCTCCGCCAAAATTACATATAGGATTGGGAGGATTCTATAATTAAAACCAAACTGCCTCATGGGCTCCCCGGTGGAAGGCGGGCATGGGTGTCTTGAGCAACGCATTTGTTGCATTGCAGTGACTTAGGACAGCTGCGCCACTGAGAGAGGCCCCAATCCACACAATATGAATACAGAGAGGTGTGGGTCTACAGGATATATTATCCTGCAGCTAGCCCATAATGGGCTACTATAAATTTTACATGTGTCCAGGTCAGTGATATAAAATACTTCTTTATTAAAGACTACTCAGAAAGATATGTTTGCGTTACTTATTTATTCTTTGATCCAAACCATGAATGATGTAGTCACTGCAGCTTTATGTAGGTGCCGCTACAGTATATGATCTGCCATCAACTTGATATACATATAACCATATTTTAGCGGTTATTTCGTTTTCAAAAAAACAAAATGGAGCGATTGTAATCTGAATAAAGGCCAAAAAAAGTATTTGTAAAGGCCAAAACATTATTCTGTTTTTAGAGGGAGAGCAAGCGCTGGACCAATTGTGCGCCGCCCTATGGACTCCAATGCATGGTCGATGTGACACGTAATAATAATAATAATTATTTTTGTTTTACTATTTGTTTTGTCTTTTCTGGTGGATTAAAGTGAAATGAAACCAATTCAAATCAAATCAAATCAAAGTTTATTTGTATCGTGTGCTGAATACAACAGGTTCGACAATACAGTGAAATGGCTTACTTACAGGCTCTAACCAATAGTGCAAAAAAAAGGTATTAGGTGAACAATAGGTAAGTAAAGAAATAAAAACAACAGTAAAATGACAGTTGAAAATAACAGTAGCGAGGCTATATACAGACACCGGTTAGTCAGGCTGATTGAGGTAGTATGTACATGTAGATATGGTTAAAATGACACTGCATATATGATGAACAGAGAGTAGCAGTAGCGTAAAAGAGGGGTTGGTGGGTGGCGGAACACAATGCAGATAGCCCGGTTAGCCAGTGTGCGGGAGCACTGGTTGGTCGGGCCAAATGAGGTAATATGTACATGAATGTATAGTTAAAGTGACTATGCATAGATGACAAACAGAGAGTAGCAGCAGCGTAAAAGAGGTGTTGTGGGGGGGGGCACAATGCAAATAGTCCAGGTAGCCATTTGATTACCTGTTCAGGAGTCCTATGGCTTGGGGGTAAAACTGTTGAGAAGCCTTTTTGTCCTAGACTTAGCACTCCGGTACCGCTTGCCATGCGGTAGTAAGAGAACAGTCTATGACTGGGGTGGCTGGGGTCTTTGACAATTTTTAGGGTCTTCCTCTGACACCACCTGGTGTCGAGGTCTTGGATGGCAGGCAGCAATCATGGCCGGTTGTGATACAGCCAACCTAACTAAGAATTACATTTGACGATAGAATTCTCCCCCTACCTTCCTTCTATGCAAGTTTATTGACCAGCTACCTGCTAATAGCCATAATGACGCTGTACAACGTGACCGTGTGTGTGTTTGAAAGAGTATGTTCCAGTAAGCAACAATTTGTTTACCTTCATTAGACAACTTTGTTTAAATGTTTCTGTAATTCAGTGATATTTATTCCCATAGTAGTTCATTATCGATCCATAACAAAATAAACATTGGCATTTTGAAAGAGTATTTGTATCATTATTTMATTAACGAAAGCATAAAGATGCCATTATTAGTTACATTGTTTTAGTTTGAACGTGCAGACCGGCACTAAGAACAGTGGGAACGTTTCCCTTGTCAGTGCCATTAATAGTGCAATGCCCCTTAAAGTGTTGCTCTGTGCTACCCAGTGTGGCGGGGTATCCCATTCCCATGGGCTAGGTCCGTCTTCTGTGTGTGGCTCTGCGGCCCATCCCATGCTCCCTGCACTCATGCCTTGAACCTTACGCGCTTTCTGTGGATACAGCTGGAGAACTGCAAGGCAATCCCATTATGCGCCACTCGGGAGTCATGACCAATATGACCAACATACAGTTGAAGTCGGAAGTTTACATACACTTCGGTTGGAGTCATTAAAACATGTTTTTCAACCACTACGCTCTACTTTGTGCATGACACATGTAATGTTTCCAACAATTGYTTACAGACAGATTATTTCACCTATAATTCACTGTATCACAATTCCAGCGGGTCAGAAGTTTACATACACTAAGTTTTTGATAGGCTAATTGATATCATTTGAATCAATTGGAGGTGTACCTGTGGATGTATTTCAAGGCCTACCTTCAAACTCAGTGCCTCTTTGCTTGACATCATGGGAAATCAAAAGAAATCAGCCAAGACCTTGTAGACCTCCACAAGTCTGGTTCATCCTTGGGAGTCATTTCCAAATGCTTGAAGGTACCACCTTCATCTGTACAAATAATAGTACGCAAGTATAAACACCATGGGACCACGCAGCCATCATACTGCTCATGAAGGAGACGCGTTCTGTCTCCTGAGATGAACGTACTTTGGTGCGAAAAGTGCAAATCAATCCCAGAACAACAGCAAAGAACGTTGTGAAGATGCTGGAAGAAAACAGGTACAAAAGTATCTATATCCACAGTAAAACGAGTCCTATATCGACATATCGCAAGTAAGAAGCCACTGCTCCAAAACAGCAATAAAATGTCAGACTACGGTTTGCAACAGCACATGAAGAAATGTCCTCTGGTCTGATGAAACAAAAATAGAACTGTTTGGCCATAATGACCATCGTTATGTTTGGAGGAAAAGGGGAAGGCTTGGCAGCCGGAGAACACCATCCCAACTGTGAGCACGGGGGGTGCAGCGTCATGTTGTGGGGTTGCTTTGCTGCAGGAGGGACTGGTGCACTTCACAAAACAGGTTGCAACATGAGGGAGGAAAAGTATGTGGATATATTGAAGCAACATCTCAAGACATCAGTCAGGAAGTTAAATCTTGGTTGCAAATGGGTCTTCCAAATGGACAATGACCCAACAGCATACTTTCAAAGTTGTGGCGAAATGGCTTAAGGACAACTAAGTCAAGGTATTGGAGTGGCCATCACAAAGCCCTGACTCAATCCTATCGAAGATTTGTGGGCAGGGAAGACAGGGATTTTTTTACAAGGATTACATGTCAGGAACTGACATAGACCCTACTAAACAGGTAAGAGTAACTGTCTCTCCAGGGTACAGAGTGCTGTGGGCTGGATGTTCAGAACAGGTTTCTCTGCATAGACACAATCAACACAATACCATTACCACATACTTGTTACAGTATCATGAGACAAATAAAACACATTTGTTTTACTTTTCTATACAGAGCATACAAACACAACCGAATACTGACACATACATCATGAATGACTCAATATAAATAGTGTATCAATCACCTATTTCAACTAATCACCTATTTCATCAAAAACAATGACTGTGAGAAAGGAAAAGCAGTGACAGAGACAAAGAGGATGAAAATAAAGATGGAGGTTTGATCAAATAAATGAAATCTACCATCATCTTCACACAGTGTCCACAGTAGATTCAACAAAGACAAAGAAAGTAATTACAGTACAGACAATAGACAACGATTATACAGTGGGGAGAACAAGTATTTGATACATGACAATTTTGCAGGTTTTCCTACTTACAAAGCATGTAGAGGTCTGTAATTTTTTCATAGGTACACATTCAACTGTGAGAGAACGGAATCTAAAACAAAAATCCAGAAAATCACATTGTATGATTTTAGTAATTAATTTGCATTTTATTGCATGACATAAGTATTTGATACATCACAGAAAAGCAGAACTGAATATTTGGTACAGAAACCTTAGTTTGCAATTACAGAGATCATACGTTTCCTGTAGTTCTTGACCAGGTTTGCACACACTGCAGCAGGGATTTTGGCCCACTCTCCATAACAGACCTTCTCCAGATCCTTCAGGTTTCGGGGCTGTCGCTGGGCAATACGGACTTTCGGCTCCCTCCAAAGATTTTCTATTTGGTTCAGGTCTGGAGACTGGCTAGGCCACTCCAGGACCTTGAGATGCTTCTTACGGAGCCACTCCTTAGTTGCCCTGGCTGTGTGTTTCGGGTCGTTGTCATGCTGGAAGACCCAGCACGACCCATCTTCAATGCTCTTACTGAGGGAAGGAGGTTGTTGGTCAAGATCTCGCGATACATGGCCCCATCCATCCTCCCTCAATACGGTGCAGTCGTCCTTTCCCCTTTGCAGAAAAGCATCCCCAAAGAATGATGTTTCCACCTCCATGCTTCACGGTTGGGATGGTGTTCTTGGGGTTGTACTCATCCTTCTATTCCTCCAAACACGGCGAGGTGAGTTTAGAGCAAAAAGCTCTATTTTTGTCTCATCAGCCCACATGACCTTCTCCCATTCCTCCTCTGGATCATCCAGATGGTCATTGGCAAACTTCAGACGGGCCTGGACATGCGCTGGCTTGAGCAGGGGGACCTTGCGTGCGCTGCAGGATTTTAATCCATGACGGCGTAGTGTGTTACTAATGGTTTTCTTTGAGACTGTGTTCCCAGCTCTCTTCAGGTCATTGACCAGCGTCCTGCCGTGTAGTTCTGGGCTGATCCTCACATTCCTCATGATCATTGATGCCCAGAGGGTGAGATCTTGCATGGAGCCCCAGACCGAGGGTGATTGACCGTCATCTTGAACTTCTTCCATTTTCTAATAATTGTGCCAACAGTTGTTGCCTTCTCACCAAGCTGCTTGCTATTGTCCTGTAGCCCATCCAGCCTTGTACAGGTCTACAATTTATCCCTGATGTCCTTACAAGCTCTCTGGTCTTGGCCATTGTGGAGAGGTTGGAGTCTGTTTGATTGAGTGTGTGGGACAGGTGTTTTTATACAGGTAACGAGTTCAAACAGGTGCAGTTAATACAGGTAATGAGTGGAGAACAGGAGGGCTTCTTAAAGAAAACTAACAGGTCTGTGAGAGCCGGAATTCTTACTGGTTGGTAGGTGATCAAATACTTATGTCATGCAATAAAATGCAATGAATTACTTAAAATCATACAATGTGATTTTCTGGATTTTTGTTTTGATTCCGTCTCTCACAGTTGAAGTGTACCTATGATAAAAATGAAAGACCTCTACATGCTTTGTAAGTAGGAAAACCTGCAAAATCGCCAGTGTATCAAATACTTGTTTCTCCCACTGTATATATACAGTATATATATATATGCAGGCCTAGGTAGCTAACCTAATTTGTTCCACTGCCACAAAGGAAATGGACATCTTCAGCCACCCCCTCCCTTCATACACACACACAGCTCTTCTCACCTCTCACTGCCACACTGCTGCTTAGGAGAGGCCTGTCAAAACCACAGTCAGCATGCTAAGTAACTAACTCCTCTCAGGGGTTTGGTGGTTGACTGTTTTTGTTTGCTTGGGTGACATGGCAGGAGTCGAGGGACGGTTAAAAAATGCCTTTTGTCCGGCATCTCACAAACACTGTCAGCAGCGTCTCTAGACTATTTTCCTACTGAGCCGACTGTGAGCTGGGGTAGTTTGTTTCACGTCTCATGCCCTCGGCCTGTGCCTGAGTGTGTTGCCTAGCTGTGTGCRAACACTAAACTACCTACTACATAACACTCTATATCAAGTGGAGAGTTGCAATTGGAACATTACATTCCAAAGTTAGTGTCCAGTGTCCCCTACAGTTCCTGTGGCTGTGACACAAATGGGGCTTTTTGTCAGAATAAGAAAGCTACAGATGCTTAAAAGAGAAACAGAGAAAATTAGCATGTCCTGTTTATCTCAAGTCAACTTCCTCTTTCTGTAAAAGAAGTGGACACAGCAACACTGTGGTCTTTCTGTGGGTGGAAAATATCTGAGGAAGGAGTTTTAGGATAAAAGTCAATATTGCATTTACAATACCCGGTCATGTTTACATTTTCAGTAGAATCTGTAGTTTCACTAGGAAACGTGGAAAGGTGTCAACGGTTTGACTTCAAGGCACATGTGACATTTATCATTTGGTTTAGGAGCTATTTGGAGGTCAACTGTGTGGGAATGTTGTTGCATTACAGCACAAACAAAGTAGGTCTGTCAACTGTTCAAAGAAATAACCCAGGAAAGTAGTGATCAGAGAGATAGATTAAATGTAAAGGAGAAATTAATATGACATCTGAACTACAGTATACGGTATACGAAAATAACATTGCCATTCATCTCTCTAATAAACACAAAGCCCCCCACACACAAACAACTGACCTGTTCGAACCTTTGTTTTGTACGGTCAAAAAGGTGACAAACGTTTGTAGAATAGGGACATAGTCTCTGTGAGAGAGAGAGTAGGTGAAGACGCCATAAAGTACAAAATATCAAGTAAGTAGCCTAGATTTACAAAATATACACAGGCAACAGCTCAAAAGGAAAAGCCTCTGTATCAGGCTTAACCTGTCCTATCTACATGAAGTAGCCTAACCTGTCCTATCTACATGAAGAGGCTTAACCTGTCCTATCTACATGAAGAGGCTTAACCTATCCTCTCTACATGAAGAGGCTTAACCTGTCCTATCTACATGAAGTGGCCTAACCTGTCCTATCTACATGAAGAGGCTTAACCTATCCCCTCTCCATGAAGAGGCTTAACCTATCCTCTCTACATGAAGAGGCTTAACCTATCCTCTCTACATGAAGAGGCTTAACCTGTCCTATCTACATGAGGCTTAACCTGTCCTCTCTACATGAAGAGGCTTAACCTATCCTGCACATGAAGAGGTTAACCTGTCCTCTCTACATGAAAGGCTTAACCTGTCCTCTCTACATGAAGAGGCTTAACCTGTCCTCCTCTAACATGAAGAGGCTTAACCTGTCCTCTCTACATGAAGAGGCTTAACCTGTCCTCTCTACTAAGAGGCTTAACCTGTCCTCTCTACATGAAGAGGCTTAACCTGTCCTCTCTACATGAAGAGGCTTAACCTGTCCTATCTACAGGTAGAGGGCAAGACTGAGACAAACCAGAGATGAAGAGTTGAAACGAGACGGAAAACTGGCCCAAACATCGGTCTTCTCCATCATGTGGTGTTTTCATTATTTTTGTATGGAGGGCAAAAAAAAATATACAAATAATAATTGAATGGCTTACTTGCTACTTGTGGCTTGTTTGATCAAATTGAAGTTTCGTAATGATGAGGTTGTTATGAGTGTACTGATGGAAGTAGGAGGAATAAACACTATTCAGAAAGAAGGTTCTAGAGCTCAACATGTCTTCTCCATGCAACACATTACAGAGATCTGTTACAGTATCTGACAACAACACATTGATGCACTGACACGCATCTCTTTTTGTTGAGTCATGCTAGAATTACACAGTGGGATATAAGGATATTTGTAAAATGTATTGTAGGACATGGTGATACAGTAGTAGTAGGGGTAGAGGTAGAGGTATTAGTAGTTGCATAGTTTATACACACTGGTTGATATTTTGTCATTTTAAAACCATGAAAGAGGATCAAATGACTAATACCTTATATTACTAMACCTCACCACATCATTTACCTGCCTTGGACAACAGGCTGCAGATATAGTATGTAATTATGAGAATAGTGTCACTGTCACCGGTTATATAAATAGATTCACAGAAAACAACAGTTGTTTCCACAACTGTCAGTATTACCCACAAATAGAGTCAAGTTGACAGGTGCTGTTATTATGAAATTAATACACACTAACTACAGCGAGCTAGAATCCTACCTGCAGTACATTCTAATGAGCATGACAAGCCAACTGTCTTGGTACTGCCTTTAGAGATGGTATCAGTATGACTGCAGTACATTGATATGACCACAATATTCTAATAAAGCCCAGGAGAAAATAGGAACTGAATATGAGTTCTGTTATGTACCTCACCACCCCACTGTTCTTACTCAGCATTTCCTGGGACGTGTGTGTGTGTGTGTGTGTGTGTGTGTGTGTGTGTGTGTGTGTGTGTGTGTCCACATCAGAGGCAGAGCTGTTGTGAGGTCACTCCCACAGACCAGAGACTCAATGAGGAAGACAGTATTCAATCAAAAACTATAACCAGTAACTGGTTTTCGAGGATAAGCCATGAAGCTTAATTGTTCTTGGTCTTTTAGCGCCCCCCTCAGAGCTGGGCCTGTAAATATCACATAGCCTTACATCCCATGCATTTAGTCATGATCAAATATGTTGTTGTCACTGACATTTCATTGTGTTYGAATGTATGACAAACATRTTWATTAAACTGGATGGGAAGAGTAAAACTGGAWATTGTACTGTAAAATWATTKTATATTTTTTGGGGTTAWTTCATGAYAATTGATATACTGYARTRAATGTCCCMTATTGATCCCTTTCATGATCTGTTTGTTTTGAGGTGTTTCTCACATACTGTGAAAGTGGACACTGAGCACTGAAACATTCTATTTTGTCAAGATGTTTTCAGAAATACTTCATAAAACAGAAAATAAATGTCCATTTCAACACCTTTATTTAAAAATGAATTATGAAAATCTCAATTGGCAACTAAGCTCATGAGGCATTTACAAGTTATATTCTTTAAGATTCTCAAAATGTATGTACTAATCACAGATTGTCCCCTGAACTCACACATTGGGGAGCACAAAAACTGTTTTAGGCTGAAAGGAAGGCTGATAGAAGGTTGTATGGATGAGTTGACTATAACCGTTTACTTGTGGATTCATCCCCTCTTGTGGATGATTGAAAAAATGTGAAATACAAAAGCAAATATATTGTAAAAGTAGTCTTTAAAAAAAAAGTGTATAATTATAATATTCTGTGAAATGTATATACTAATACACTGAATTAAAATATGAACTCAACATGCAACAATTTCAAAGATTTTACTGAGTTACAGTTCATGTAAATTAGTCAATGTATATGTATATTAGATATTAGTCAAATTAAATAAATTCATTAGGTGCTAATCTATGGATTTCCTATGACTGGGAATGCAGATATGCATCTGTTGGTCACAGATACTTAAAAAAAATGTAGGGGCATGGATCAGAAAAGCAGTCCGTATCGGGTGGGACCACAATTTGCCTCATGCAGCGCGGCAGAGTTTATCAGGCTATTGATTGTGGCCTGTGGAATGTTGTCGCACTCCTCTTCAATGGCTGTGCCAAGTTGATGGATATTGCCGGGAACTGGAGCACACTGTTGTAGATGTCGTTCCAGAATATCCCAAAGAAAGCTCAATGGCTGACATGTCTGGTGAGTATGCAGGCCATGGAAGAACTGGGACATTTTCAGCTTCCAGGAAATGTGTACAGATCCTTGAGACATAGGGCCATGCATTATCATGCTGAAACATGAGGTGAAGGGGGCGGATTAATGGCATTACAATGGGTCTCAAATGCCAATAAAAAAATGCAATTGTGTTAGTTGTCCATAGCTTATGCCTGCCTATACCATAACGGGGTGACAGGTAGCGTAGTGGTTAAAGTGTTGGGCCAGTAACCGAAAGGTTGCTGGATTGAATCCCCGTGCTGACAAGGAAAAAATCTGTCCACACCTAGCGGTAGCAGATAGAACAGTCTTTGACTTGGGTGACTGGAGTCTTTGACAATTTTTTGGGCCTTCCTCTGACACCGTCTAGTATATAGGTCCGGATTGTACTGCCGGCCATTACATAGCTACTACCACCTCTGTAGCGCCATACGGCTCGGATGCGAGCACACCTCAAGGACCTGTAACATATCACCACACAAAGTTATTTATCCCTCCATCTCCCTCAAGGACCTGTAACATATCACCACACAAAGTATTTATCCTCCATCTCCCTCAAGGACCTGTAACATATCACCACACAAAGTTATTTATCCTCCATCTCCCTCAAGGACCTTAACATATCACCACACAAAGTTATTTATCCCTCCATCTCCCTCAAGGACCTGTAACATATCACCACACAAAGTTATTTATCCCTCCATCTCCCTAAAGGACCTGTAACATATCACCACACAAAGTTATTTATCCCTCCATCTCCCTCAAGGACCTGTTAAATATCACCACACAAAGTTATTTATCCCTCCATCTCCCTCAAGGACCTGCATGCAGTAAAACAAACTCCTAAGAATAAAACATAGAGATATACTTTAAATAGACACATTAGATTTTGATATCAGAACATTAGTTCCATATTTATATAATTTTAGTATCAATAATATATGGCTATTAGTCTTACCGTGGCATGACCGTGGCTTCAATTGAGAATAGACTGAATCTGCCTCTGGTGGGGTTGCTGTTTCTGTAGGAGGATAAACATCAACATAATATAATAGTTATATCCAGAATCATAAACAAAATAATATCCAGACTAATACCCAGACTAAAACACAGAATAATATACATTTATTCAATATGTGGTCAGAGGTGTGAGGTTCTGATAAGGGGAATATGGAAGAAGGGATGTCCAGTCTTACCTCTCTTCTTCTTGGCTTTGACACTCTTTTGGAGGTCAACCTCAGCATAGGTCACATCAACAGGTCCAGCTGCTGCTGATAACAATGGAAATTTCCAGTCAACAAATTAAGGAATTAGCTTAATGCATATTCTGCTTTCCAATTGGCCGGCCTGTGTCTTCAGACAATTTAGTTGCAAAATAATATTTGGTTTGAGAGTGCAAATCCCAACGTATGTTAACATCAACACTATAATCTAAAATTCATCACACTGATGATAAAAAGGTAACGTGATCAGAAACGTTCTCACCAGTTTGTTAGGATATACTTAGATATACTCTAATATGAAAGATATATTGTAGTTTCGTATACGTTTAATAGATTGCTGATTTAGTCTTACCGTGGTCAGTGTATGGATTCACTAGAGAATAGACTGAATCGGTCTCTGGTGGGGTTGGTGTTTCTGTAGGAGAATAAACGTCAGAATAATATACAGTAATTTAGAGTAATATAGAGTTATATACAGAATAATATTTATATACAGGATAATAAACAGTTAAAACAGAAACATATCTAGAATAATGAACAGAATAATATGCAGTTCTATACAGAATAACATCCAGTTGTATACAGAATAATATACAGCTATTCAATATGGGGTCAAAGAGGCGTGAGGATTTAACCTTCTATTACAGTGTAGAGAAACAGAATATAAACTTGCAAGACTTTCCAGATGGTTGTACGAGGTTAGTGAGGATTATGATGGTTGGAATATGGATGGAGCGATGTCCAGTTTTATCTCTATTCTTATATCCAGAATAATATATACATTTATTCACAATGGGGTCAAAGAGATGTGAGGTTCTGATAGGGGGAATATGGAGGGAGGGATGTTCAGTCTTACCTCTCTTCTTCTTAGCTTTGGCCCTCTTTTGGAGGTCAACCTCAGCATAGGTGACATCAACAGGTCCAGCTGCTGCTGACAATGGGACATTTTCAGTCAACAAACTAAGAAATTAGCTTATCGCAAATTCTGTCTCTTCGTCCGAAACATCACAACACCATCAGATCTCAGAGAGAGGTAATATAGGTGTAGAGTATAGTAGTGAATTTGAGAGATTCCAGTCCAGCCTTCATCTCCAAACCAAATCGTATTTGTCACATGCGCCGAACACAAGTGTAGACCGTACCGTGAAATGCTTAATTACAAGCCCTTAACCAACAATGCAGTTAAAGAAAGAGTTAAAACAATATTTACTAAATAAACTGAAGTAAAACATTTAAGAAAAAGTAACAAAATAAAATAACAATAACGAGGCTATATACAGGGGGTACCGAGTCAATGTGCGGGGGTACAGGTTAGTCGAGGTAATTTGTACATGTAGGTAGAGTAGAGGTAAAGTGAACATGTTTAGATAATAAACAGCGAGAAGCAGTAGTGTAAAAACAAAGGTCTGGGTGGACATTTGATAATTTGTGCAGTAGTCTTATGGCTTGGGGTAGAAGCTGTTAAAGAGCCTTTAGGACGTAGACTTCGCTCTCCGGAACCGCTTGCCGTGCGGTAGCAGATAGAACAGTCTTTGACTTGGGTGACTGGAGTCTTTGACAATTTTTTGGGCCTTCCTCTGACACCGTCTAGTATATAGGTCCTGGATGTACTGGGCCATACGCACTACCCTCTGTAGCGCCATACGGTCGGATGCCGAGCAGTTGCCATACCAGGCGGTGATGCAACCGGTCAGGATGCGCTCGAAGGTGCAGCTGTATAACTTTGAGGATCATGGGACCCATGCCAAATCTTTTCAGTCTCCTGAGGGGGAAAATGTGTTGTCGTGCCCTCTTTACGACTATCTTGGTGTGTTTTGACCATGATAGTTTGTTGGTGATAAGTTTTCTGATGACACAGTGGTATGCCTGACCACTGACAATGATGAGACAGCCTATAGGGAGTAGGTCTACTCCCTATAGGCTGTCTCATTGAGGTCAGTGATCAGGCATACCACTGTTGTGTTGTCAGCAAACTTAATGATGGTGTAGGAGTCATGCTTGACCACGCAGTCGTGGGTAAACAGGGAGTACAGGAGGAGACAAACCCTGAGGGGCCCTCATTTTGAGGATCAGTGTGGCAGATGGGTTGTTGCCTACCGTTACCACCTGGGGGCGGTCCATCAGGAAGTCCAGCATCCAGTTGAAGAGGGAGGTGTTTAGTCCCCGGGGTCCTTAGCTTAGTGAGGAGCTTTGAGGGAACTATGGTGTTGAATGCTGAACTGTTATCAATGAAACCATTCTCACATACGTGTTCCTTTTGTCCAGGTGGGAAAGGGCATCTGTGGATCTGGGCAGCTTGCTGCTGGGTTTCCCGTTGTAGTCCGTAATGGTTTGTAAGCCCTGCCACATCTGACGAGCGTCAGAGCCGGTGTAGTAGGATTCAATCTTAGTCCTGTATTGACACTTTGCCTGTTTGATGGTTCGTCTGAGGGCATAGCGGGATTTCTTGTAAGCGGCCGGATTAGTATCCCGCTCTTTGAAAGCGGCAGCTCTAGCTTCTAGCTCAGTGCAGATGTTTCCTGTAATCCATGGCTTCTGGTTGGGATATGTACGTACGGTGACTGTGGGGACGACGTCGTCGATGCACTTATTGATGAAGCCGGTGACTGAGGTGATATACTCCTCAATGCCATTGGATGAATCTCAGAACATATTCCAGTCTGTGCTTGCAAAACAGTCCTGTAGCGTAGCATCCGTGTCATCTGTCCAGTTAAGGAACTGAGCGAATCACTGCTACTTCCGGCTTTAGTTTTTGCTTGTAAGCATGAATCTGGAGGATAGAATTATGGTCAGATTTGCCAAATGGAGGGCGAGGGAGAGCTTTGTATGTGTCTCTGTGTGTGGATTAAAGGTGTTCTAGACTGCCTAGATATTAGACATCGCTCAACAGCTGTTATTCACAAAGACACACTCCCCCACCCTCGTCTTTACAGACGTAGCTGTTCTGTCAATGCACAGAAAACCCAGCCAACTGTAAATGACCCGTGTCGTCATTCAGCCACTACTCGGTGAAACATAAGATATTACAGTATGTATTGTCCCGTAAGTAGGATAGTCTGGAATGGAGTATGTCCTTTGCGTCGTACTCATTAAAGAAAACAACTTCATCCAGTTCGAGGTGAGTAATCGCTGTTCTGATATCCAGATGTCTTTTTCAGTCATAAGAGACGGTAGCAGCAACATTAAATACAAAATAAGTCAAACAATGCGAAAAAAAAAACACAAAATAGCAGTTGGTTAGTAACCTGTAAAAAGGCAGCCACCCCCTTCGGTGCGATTATCGCATCTTTTTACAATTTTACAATATGTATGTAACAACAATATAATCCCAAATTCATCGCACCGATCATAAAAAGGTAACATGTGATCATAAATGTTTTCTCACCAGTTTGTTAGGACATGCTCTGATATTAGAGTATATCTAAGTATTAGTTCCATATCCTTTCAAAAGATTGTGATTAAGGGCTTGATTCAATCCGTATCGTGGATTCGATCCGTATCGTTCAGCGCTATAGCAAAATTAACATGTCAATTGCGCTTTAGCACTGAACTTCCGCAATACGGATTGAATCGAGTCCTTAGTCTTACCGGGGGCTGTGCATGGCTTTACTTGAGAATAGACTGAATCTGCCTCAGGTGGGGTTGCTGTTTCTATAGGGGGTGATAATAAAATATAAGAAAACATTTACAGTTATACAGAATATTATACCATGGCATTGTTGAATACTAATTTCTGATTGGCTTGAAGGGCATTCTAGAGTGTGCATTATTTCGTTTTATAAACTGGGTAGTTCAACCCCTGAATGCTGATTGTCTGACAGCCGTAGTATATCAGACCGTATACCACGGATATGAAAAAAGATTGATCTAATTACATTGGTAACCAGTTTATAATAGCATAAGGCACCTCGGGGGTTTGTGATATATGGCCAATATACAACGGTTAAGGGCTGTGTCCAGGCACTCCGCGTTATTGGCCATATACCACACCCCCTCGGGCCTTATTTCTTAAATAATGCACTGCAATATTCAATGGCTATGAAGTTAATTCTTACATGTCCTATGTTTAAGCTGCTGTTGAAAGCAAAAGTCAAATTGATAATATCATTGGCATTGTTGAATTTGATTTTCAGAATTACAAGCTAGGAGGATGGTTWATTAGCTAAGCTAGCAAGTCTCTTTGTTCGGTTACCAAGGCAACTACTGTAGCTATCTAGTAACTTGCCACCTAGCTACTTTATTGAATGTTGAATACATTTCTACCGGTAAATGAACACATTTTTACTGTGTTAAATTATAGCCATGGTACAAGCGGGATAATCAACTCAGGGCTCTATGTGTTCTCCGGAAAATAATGCATCTCTGTGGAAGGATAGGGCATTTGTTTCCTGCAACCTTATACAGAATTGCATTATTTATAAAGAACAACCTTTCACGTCATGCATAATTTTCCATAAAATGCTTAGCCCCTCGTTGGTTTTTACATACAGTTGAAGTCGGAAGTTAACATACACCTCAGCCAAATACATTTTAACTCAGTTTTTCACAATTCCTGACATTTAATCCTATAAAAAAATCCCTGTCTTACGTCAGTTAGGATACCACTTTATTTTAAGAATGTGAAATGTCAGAGTAAAAGCAGAGAGAATTATTTCAGCTTTTATTTCTTTCATCACATTCCCAGTGGGCCAGAAGTTTACATACACTCAATTAATATTTGGTAGCATTGCCTTTCAATTGTTTAACTTGGGTCAAATGCTTTGGGTAGCCTTCTACAAGCTTCCCACAATAAGTTGGGTGCATTTTGTCCCATTCCTCCTGACAGAGCTGGTGTAACTGAATCAGGTTTGTAGGCCTCCTTGCTCGCACACGCTTTTTCAGTTCTGCCCACACATTTCTATGGGATTGAGGTCAGGGCTTTGTGATGGTCACTCCAATACCTTGACTTTGTTGTCCTTAAGCCATTTTGCCACTACTTTGGAAGTATGCTTGGGGTCATTGTCCATTTGGAAGACCCATTTGCRACCAAGCTTTAACTTCCTGACTGATGTCTTGAGATGTTGCGTCAATATATATTCACATAATTTTACATCCTCATGATGCCATCTATTTTGTGAAGTGCACAAGTCCCTCCTGCAGCAAAGCCCCCCTACAACTTGTTCTTCGGCTTGCAAGCCTCCCCCTATTTCCTCCAAACATATCGATGGTCATTATGGCCAAACAGTTCTATTTTTGTTTCATCAGACCAGAGGACATTTCTCCAAAAAGTACGATCTTTGTCCCCATGTGCAGTTGCTAAACGTAGTCTGTTTTTTTATTTTGGAGCAGTGGCTTCTTCCTTGCTGAGCGGCCTTCAGGTTACGTCGATATGGGACTCGTTTTACTGTGGATATAGATACTTTTGTACCTGTTTCCTCCGCATCTTCACAAGGTCCTTTGCTGTTGTTCTGGGATTGGTTTGCACTTTTCACACCAAAGTACATTCATCTCTAAGAAACAGAATGTGTCTCCTTCCTGAGCGGTATGACGACTGCGGGGTGCCATGGTTTTTATACTTGCATACTATTGTTTATACAGATGAACATGGTACCTTCAGGCATTTAATAATTGCTCCCAAGGATGAACTAGACTTGTGGAGGTCTACAATTTTTTTCTGAGGTCTTGGCTAATTTCTCTTGATTTTCCCATGATGTCAAGGAAAGAGGCACTGAGTTTGAAGGTAGGCATTGAAATACATCCACAGGTACACCTCCAATTGACTCAAATGATGTCAATTAGCCTATCAGAAGCTTCCAAAGCCATGACATCATTTTCTGGAACTTTCCAAGCTGTTTAAAGGCACAGTCAACTTAGTGTATGTAAACTTCTGACCCACTGRAATTGTGATACAGTGAATTATAAGTGAAATAATCTGTCTGTAAACAATTGTTGGAAAAATGACTTGTGTCATGCACAAAGTAGATGTCCTAACCGACTTGCCAAAACTATAGTTTGTTAACAAGACATTTGTGGAGTGGTTGAAAAACGAGTTTTAATGACTACAACCTAAGTGTATGGAAACTTCTGACTTTCACTGTATACAGCTATTCAACAATATTTACCTCTCTTCTTCTTGGCTTTGGCCTTGTTTTTGAGGCCCACCTCAGCATAGGTGACATCAACAGGTCCAGCTGCTGCTTACAATGGGACATTTTCAGTCAACAAATGAAAAAATTAGTTTTTTGCATATTCTGCCACTACATCTGAAACTACAAAATTGCACATTTTGATGGGAATGACTGCCAACTTGCATAATGGGTCTTACCTGTGGCTTTCCCTGTTTTCACCACAGAGTAGACTGGACTTTTAGCTGGATCAGCTAGCTTTTCTGAAGAGGAGGAAGAAGAGCAGAGAATTTGTCAATTAGTATTTAAAAAAAAAATATATGCAGTATATGTAATTTGTATACTTCAGCTGGGATGAAAAACCAAATATGAGCGACACCAACCATAACGACCACTTATCGTGGGCATTTTGCTGATATGGTTCATTACGATAAGTAGCTAGAGAAATGTGAAGTTTAAAATGAAATAGCTTTGCTAATATGAGTGATTGTTAATTGGACAAAAGATGGCTACCACCATCCAACTAGTAATATTAGTTAAATGAATTCAGTACATTTATAACAATATAGATTTTTTGTCCACATCGCCTGGTTCTTTTTTGTAAATAATTTTAACTCGTTGGACACACTGCATATTTTTTTTAAATAAATGTCACAGCTGAGTCACCTTTCTTTTTCTTGTCCAACTTTTTCAGTGGAATCTGGGCGTAAGTCACATGACTTGGTCCAGCAGCAGAAGCACCAGCAGCATCTGAGACATAATACACAAACACCTCCACTTAGTCAAACTACATGTCATATTAAATGAAGAGCAGCAGACTACTACACATTCATACTGAAACCATTACATTACACTACCATTATCATTGTTGTCTGAGGGGTTGATCGTATCGTAGATGTTAGCATCACCTGTTGGTCAAAGAAGAGAGAGACAGGTTAGTTACGTTGGTTATCCATCAGCTTGTCTACGGACAGAGAATATGGTAACATGTTGTTATCAGGGTTGGGGTCAGTTCAATTTAAATTCCAGTCAATTCAGGAAGTATAATGAATTTGGTTTACTTTCTGAATTGACCGGAATTTAAATGATTTTGGTTGTGATAAAAAGTGCATGTTGATGAGTCAGTGTATGGGTTTACAGAGAGAAGACTGGTAGAGGTCTGGGCTGATAGACTGACCATGCTGCTGATGTGTATACACAGTATCAGGAGCTTGGCCCTGGGTAGATCCTTGGTCCTGTTGGGGGTCCTGGTTGGTTCTCTGGGGCTGAGGGGGCCTACAGGGAGAGAAGCACAGAGAAGATGTTATACTGTACGTATCAATATGGTTGAGAGACAGGTGTACTCACCNAGAGAAGCACAGAGAAGATGTTATACTGTACGTATCAATATGGTTGAGAGACAGGTGTACTCACCAGAATATTCTGTTGAAACAGGAACCTGTAATGACAAACACAGTGTGTTATGTACTGAACTTTCTTCACCTATTTCTATTTAGAAATTTTTTGTTCTTAACGTAATAATATATTTTCCATTAAATGATAAATGACAAAAGTCTCACCTTTGCTGTTTTTATATCGAACAAGCAGGACCAGGAGAATGACCAGTAGAACACCAGCAACAAGCAGACCCACAACCACTCCTACTAGGACTGATGTAGAGGATCCAGGAGCTACGACTGGAGAGACTGGAGAGACTGGAGAGAGAACAGCACAACATCATCAGACTCTGAGGTAGAAAATACATTTAGTAGTTCAATTCCTGTATGTATCTGAGACTGGAGAGAGAACAGCACAGACAGAGAGGATATAGGTTAAGAGTACAGAGCATGAAAAGAAAGCAGGCTGGCCCGTCTTTTGACAATTTAGTTGACAGATCATATTTTCTAGGGGAGTGCAAATCCCAAAATACATTAACATTAACACTTAAATCACATGTTTTCACACAGATAATAATAAGGTAACTAACTTGTGATGATAAACGTTTTCTCACCTCTCACTGTCACCCAGCTCTCTGGTGATTCTCCTTGACCAGATTTACACTTATAGAATCCTTCATCTGACTTGGATACTGTAGGGATGGTCATCTCTCCTGTGGTCTCATTCTTGATGAGTGTTCCATATTTGTAGAAATCAGTCTTGGGTTTAGGATTTGTTTCCTGATATCTAAATGTACAGCTCAGAGTCACAGAGTCTCCTTCAGTCACAGGATGGACAGGGCTCTCCAGGATCACATCACCATCTGTGTAACAAAATATAAATAATACTGTAATCATCACTCACAATACTTCAACATCTTATGAGCTTGTATTTTATTTTATGACATGCAATCATTCATTTACAGAATGAATTAGAACATTGTGCATTGAAATGTAAAAATGTTAGTGAATGTTGTACAATAGACGTACCGTTCACTGTGATGTTGACAGCATTACTGTACTCTCCTGATCCAGACTCACACCAGAACACTCCACTGTACCATGTGTCCAATGATGTGACTGTGCAGGTGGATTCTGTTATTGATCTCCAGGTAGATGGACACTCTGATGTCCATGCTGTCTCTGTGTATCTCTTCAGTCTCCATCCAGTAGAGTTCCCCTTCAGCTCACAGCTCAGTGAGAGAGACTTTGATATAAAATGCTGAGTTCTGTTGGGATTTACTGTAAGAGACACTGAAGGCTGCAGATCTGAAACAAAGAGAGACAGAGTCAAACCTATAGTTATATATACACATGAGGTTGACTTAAATATAATTCAATACAGTTTGAATGCAGTTAGTTACCTCCTGACCAGAGAAACTGAGGTTCACTGTAGAGTGTGTCATAGACTGGGTCTCCTCTCCCAGCGCTACACACATATCCTCCTGTAGGAGTAGGACCAGCAGGGATCAGAGTGTAGGAGTCTTCACTAGTCACATTGTCAGATAGGGGCTGTAGAGAGTAAGACTTGTCTGATAGGGAGGGTAACCCAGCTCTGTAGGGAACAGTCCTGTACCAGGAGAACCTCCAGTCTGTAGACAACTCTTTAACCCCACAGCTCAGAATCACAGAGGCTCCAGGGTTCAGCCACTGAGGAGAGATACTCAGGACAGCCTTGGGTTGATCTGTGATCAGTCAGAGGACATGTTTCAGTTTTCTAACTTTCAGTCTTAGCAATGATTCTAATTACACATAGAGATGTTTACATGATTAGATAGACTTACCAGACACAGTCAGTTGTACAGCATCACTGATCTTGGAGATCTTGTTTCCCTTTACACCCACACAGGTATATGAACCACTGTTAGACCTGTAGACAGGACTGATTCTGTACTCAGGCTTTGTGTTAAAGGGGATCAATAACTGACTATTCTTATACAATCTGTATTTCCAGTCAGAGTCTCCTCCTCCCTGTATGTCACATCTCATAGTGACAGTCTCTCTAATGAATATCTGGGTCCAGTTGGGTTGGAGGGTCAGAACAGCAACAGGTCTTTCTGCACAGACACAACACAGACAACTAACTGAATAACAGTTGCACAATTTTAAAATGTATTAATTTTAATAGGTTTACTCATGAATATAGCTTCAAGTTAGCTATATTTGTTGTGATACAATGAGCAGACAAAAATATTATACCCTAGTACTCTCTATCCACAATAACAGCTTTTATCAAAACTGTTTTATATCCACCAGTTTATCTGGACTGGGTCACTGTACAGGGTGTAGTAGACTGGGTTCCTCTCCCAGCTCTGCACCAGTACTGTCTCCATCAGAGACACTGACCCAGCTGAGTGTGTAGGAGTTTCAGAGGTTGTGGTTACTGGTGTAGAGTCTGGTCTGTGTCTGTACCAGTAAAACTTCCATCCAGAATCTCTACAGTACAGTTCAGTGTCACCCTGTCTCCTGTGAACACGTCCTCTTTGTCAGAACTCAGTGTAGTTGTCGGACAACTATCTGTTGGAATCAAGAAACGTGTTTGATGCATCTGGAAAACATGAATCTGATCTGCTGCATGATATGTCCTCTTGATGGGTAACTGATCAGAATTAGTGATGCAGAATAGTCTACAGACACACAGAAATGTCTACATGATTGACTTGGAGGCAAAAGAAACTCACACCTGTTTAGACGAGGTGCTGGCTAGTGGAGTAGAACACTTGAAAAATAGTGTCAAAGGGCACACACACAGGTGTCTGTAATCATGGCCGGGTGTGGCTTGATATCATTGGTTAATTTAAAGATATAAACATAAAAAACATGAACGGATAGCATTTGATCATAGAATAGTTTGGCTAATAGGCCTACAAACATTTGCAATGAATAGCGGAAAACCAATAATCACTAGATTGGCTTCAGATCAAAGTCTACGTTGAGACAGAAGGCAGCAAGGATCTTCAAATTAAAGATCCAGGCAGCCTCTCATTTTAACGATACATTGTCGCGGTCACCCCCTCTCCTATGGAGGGTGATGTGTTCGATGCCATATATAAGTAGGGACAGAAATTGAGTGGTTCGCTTACAAAAAGTCGGGCCGCGACTGAATACGTCAAGTTTTTGCACCATTGTATAGAACATTGTCCTCACACAAAATCAGAATTGATTTGACGTGTGGCAGGTTGCATAGTAAATCTCAGGTGCTCAGAACAAGAGGTAAGAAAGCATGGAATGCCTGGAGCTGTTTTTGCATCACGCCTTCATAGAAGAGAGTGATTGTGATTGGCTGGGGTACAAAATAAGTCTCACTTCTAAAAGGAGTCGGATTATGTGTAGGTGAGAAGCCTACATGTTCAGTTGAAATATACGATTTGGGTTTCTAAAAAACTTTAACATGTCTATGTAACAGTTTAGCTTCCGTCCCTCTCCTCGCCCCTACCTGGGCTCGAACCAGGGACCCTCTGCTGGGCTCGAACCAGGGACCCTCTGCTGGGCTCGAACCAGCGACGGAAGCTAAACATCAACAACTGACACCCACGAAGCATCGTTACCCATCGCTCCACAACAGCCACGGCCCTTGTAGAGCAAGGGGAACCACTACTTCAGGTCTCAGAGCGAGTGACGTCACCGATTGAAACGCTATTAGCGCGCACCACCGCTAACTAGCTAGCCATTTCACATCGGTTACATCTACCTTGCTGTACCTCTAAATCGTTGCACTGAGTTGTAGGCAGAAAATATAACCCTTTATTAAACAAGGAGACATGGGCAGGGTTCAATATCTTGCTTGATAAATGAAACATGATTGACTCACCAACAACAACAACAGAGTCTATCTGTATGACAAAAGAGAGAACAGAACAAAGTAATTTACCTTTTACAGTGAGAGTAATAGCGTTACTAGGTTGTGAAGATGTGGGTCTAGACACTCTGTTCCCTTCACACCAGTACTGACCCTGGTCAGACACATCAGCTCTACTGATGTGAGAGACTCCAATGTTACTGTAACCAGACTGGGATACTACATTATCATTCCTGTCTTTGTACCACTGATAGCTCCAGCTACTGTCAGACCCCACTGAACACATCAGAGAAACTGTCTCTCCAGGGAACACAGGGTTGGGTTTTACAGTCAGTGTAGCTTTGGGCAGAGCTGAGGAAACAGAGCAGAAAACATCTGGATACCTGCCTGGTAATTCAGCTGTTGCTGTGACATTGTGATAAAAGTATATTTTACAAATGTTGACTCCATTCAGTTAGAATTTACAGTGTATATATCTGTATTTAGATTAACCCTCATTGGCTCTGAATTTACAAAGTCCAGATTGAAGACAAACAGTGAGCTCCCCAGTGCTGATGATGATGGGGAGAGAAAAGCTGAGATATGACTTCTGACACTCATTTATATAAACTGTCCAATCCATGAGTACAACTGACCCACCCTTATCAGCAGGGTGGGTAAGGACTGACATGTCGGATTGTTATTCAAGCAAAGATAGTTTTTCATCCCTAGGTAAATTATGGAAAGATATGTACTCACCAGTGACGATGATGGGCAGAGAAAAGCTGTGATTTGACTTCTGGGGCCGACCTCTCCTCGTCCCAACACACCTGTACTGATCAGCCTGGTCAGGGAAAGAGATGGTGATGGTTTTTCTGGTCTGAATGGGAAGCTCTTTATTGTTTCTGAACCAGCGGTAAGTCCAGTCTGTGTAGTCTGATATGTCACACTGTAGAGTGACTGTCTCTCCAGGGTAGAGGAGACCCTGTGGAGTGACTATCTTCACTGAGGCCGTGGGCAGAGCTGTGGAAACAGTTATATAAAGACAAATGCAGTCAGAGCAACAATCTTTCCAAAGTATGATCTGACTTCAGTAAATAGTACGGTAACTGTTATTTTAGACATATAAATATGCAAAAGTATGTGGACACCCTTTCAAATGAGTGGATTCTGCTTTTTCAGTCACACCCGTTGCTGACATGTGTATTAAATCAAGCACACAGCCATGCAATCTCCATAGACAAACATTGGCAGTAGAATGGCCTTACTGAAGAGCTCAGTGACTTTCAACGTGACACCGTCATAGGATGCCACCTTTCTAACAAGTCAGTTTGTCAAATATCTGCCATGCTAGAGCTGTCCCTGTCAACTGTAAGTGCTGTTATTGTGAAGTAGAAACGTCTAGGAGCAACAACGGCTCAGCTGCAATGTGGTAGGACACACAAGCGCACAGAACAGGACCGCCGAGTGCTGAAGTGCGGAGCACGTAAAAAGTGTCTGTCCTCGGCTGAAACACTAACTACTTTGTTCCAAACTGCCTCTAGAAGCAAACTCAGCACAATAAATGTTAGTTGGGAGCTTCATGATATGGGTTTCCATTGCCGAGAAGCCGCACACAAGCATAAGATAACCATGAGAAATGCCAAGCTTCGGCTAGAGTCGTGTAAAGCTCGCAGCCATTGGACGCTGGAGGAGTGGAAACACGTTCTCTGGAGTGATGTCCGACGGTCAAATCTGGGTTTGGCTGATGTCAGGGGAAGCACCCGCCCGAACGCATAGTGCCAAATGTAAAGTTTGGTAGAGGTGGAATAATTGTCTGGGGCTGTTTTTCATGGTTCGGGCTAGGCCCCTTAATTCTAGTGAAGGGAAATCTTAATGCTACAGCATACAATGATATTCGAGATAATTCTGTGCTTCAACTTTGTGGCAACAGTTTGGTGAAGGCCCTTTCCTGCTTTAGGATGACAATGCCCCCGTCACAAAGCGAGTTCCATACAGAAATGGCTTGTCGAGATCGGTGTGGAAGAACTTGACTGGCCTGCACAGAGCCCTGACCTCTACCCCATCGAACACCTTTGAGATTAATTGGAACGCCGGCTGCGAGCCAGTTCTAATCGCCCAACAAAGTAACTCACCATTCAGGGTAATAGTGACTGGATCACTGATGATTGATGATATGGATCTGGACTGGATCTCTCCCTGACACCAGTAGAGACCCTGGTCAGACTCAGCAGCTCTACTGATGGTGAGGGTGTCTCCTGTTATAGTGTGTCTGACAGACTGGGATACTACATAATAATTCCTGTATTTGTACCACTGATAGTTCCAGATACTGTCAGACACTACTGAACACATCAGAGTAACTGTCTCTCCAGGGAACACAGGGTTGGGTTTTACAGTCAGTGTAGCTTTGGGCAGAGCTGAGGAAACAGAGCAGAAAACATCTGGGTACCTGCCTGGTAATTCAGCTGTTGCTGTAACATTGTGATAAAAGTATATTTGACATACAGTGGGGAGAACAAGTATTTRATACACTGCCGATTTTGAAGGTTTTCCTACTTACAAAGCATGTAGAGGTCTGTAATTTTTATCATAGGTACACTTCAACTGTGAGAGACGGAATCTAAAACAAAAATCCAGAAAATCACATTGTATAAATACTTATGTCAGTGCAATAAAATGTCAATTTAATTACTTAAAAATC
>NC_036876.1:2717071-2722933 GCF_002910315.2 Salvelinus sp. IW2-2015 | reverse complement strand
CCTTTAAGACATAAAAAAAATATCTCTTTACCTAACTCCTTTTTCAAAGATGGCTAGAAATGCACACATGTTGTGCTCTTGTAGGAAGCCACCACTCCCCCATTGTTCAATGGCTCAGATCCATATTTTATGTGGCAATGGCTATTGCATAATAGGCCTACTGCATCTCTGATTGGTTTTGGCGCACCAGTCTGTGTAGAGTATGGGCCTGAGTTTGGCCTGTCAGTGTAATACATTCTACACCAGTGTGCTCTGCCAACAGGAAAAGCTCTTGCACAGTAGTTTTGCATACTATGGTTGCATAGTTCGTGTTGTTTCGGTATGTTATATTGAAAGTGGCTAACATTGGGTTGATTCGATCAAAATCCCCACACTAGAGAGCAACGTTGATAGTGAACTAATGGAAAATAATCTCATGCTTCTCTGTTGGCTGATATTTCTCATGCACATTGTAGTTCCCCGGCCCGCCTGTGCACAGTTTTGAGGGGACATTTCCGTGTGTATGTAAATCCAAAATAAAGTTACCATTTTACCTACTAAAGTAAGACCCTACATTGGAAAGATTGGTGCTCTGCATGCATTTGTCTTCATATTTAACTGTGTTTCCACAGCTCTGCCAGAGCCTCAGTGAGTATCTCTCCTCAGTTTGTCCTCTACCCTGGAGATACAGTCACTCTGCAGTGTGACATATCAGACTACACAGACTGGACTTACCACTGGTTTATAGACAAGCAACTGCTTCCCAGTCCGACCAGAAAAACCATCACCATCTCTCCCAGACAAGGCTGGTCAGTACCAGTGTGTTGGGACGAGGAGAGGTCGGCCCCAGAAGCATATTACAGCTTTTCTCCCCTATCGTCGTCACTGGTGAGTACATACCTTTACATAATTTACTAAGGATGAAAAACATCTTTGCTTGATTAACAATCCGATATGTCAGTCCTTACCCCCCTTGATAAGGGTGGGTCGGTTGTCTCATGGATTGGACAGTTTGTATAAATCATTGTCAGAAGCATATCTCAGCTTTTCTCTCCCCATCATCATCACATCATGGAGCTCACTGTTTGTCTTCAATCTGGACTTTGTAAATAGAGCCAATGAGGGTTATCTAAATACAGATATACACTGTAAATTCTAACTGAATGGAGTCAACATGACAGTGGGGAGAACAAGTA
Source organism: Salvelinus sp. IW2-2015 (assembly GCF_002910315.2). Lineage (NCBI taxonomy): Eukaryota > Metazoa > Chordata > Actinopteri > Salmoniformes > Salmonidae > Salvelinus > Salvelinus sp. IW2-2015. Next base: position 2,721,758 of record NC_036876.1, on the reverse strand, counting down.
TTTGATACACTGCCGATTTTGAAGGTTTTCCTACTTAAAAAGCATGTAGAGGTCTGTAATTTTTATCATAGGTACACTTCAACTGTGAGAGACGGAATCTAAAACAAAAATCCAGAAATCACATTGTATGATTTTTAGTAATTCATTTGCATTTTATTGCATGACATAAGTATTTTGATACATCAGAAAAGCAGAACTTAATATTTGGTACAGAAACCTTTGTTTGCAATTACAAAAGATCATACATTTCCTGTAGTTATTGACCAGGTTTGCACACACTGCAGCAGGGATTTTGGCCCACTCCTCCATACATACCTTCTCCAGATCCTTCAGGTTTCGGGGCTGTCGGTGGGCAATACGGACGTTCAGCTCCCTCCAAAGATTTTCTATTGGGGGCAGTGTTGTATTTTGAGGCGGTCTTGAATAAGTTAATTAGCCAATAGGCAGAGCGTCTGATTCGCTGATAATGGTATTGTAATTATAATGTATTTTATTTTTGTAAAGTGGTTTCTTGAATTAAACAACACAACATTTTCAGTCACCTCCTTGTCGTAAGTACATTAGAGTGATTTAGAGGGAACATTTGCACACAGACCATGTCTACTTAAACTGAGTGTACAAAACATTAAGAACACCTGCTCTTTCCATGACTGACCAGGTAAAAGCTATGATCCCTTATTGATGTCACTTGTTTAATCCACTTCAATTAGTGTAGATGAAAGGGAGGAGAAAGGTTAAAGAAGGATTTTTAAACCTTGAGACAATTGAGACATGTATTATGTATGTTTGTCATTCAGAAGGTGAGTGGGCAAGACAAAAGAGTTAAGTGCCTTTGAACGGGGTCTGGTAGTAGGTTCCAGGCGCACCGGTTTGAGTGTGTCAAGAACTGCAACACTGCCGGGGTTTTTACATTTAACAGTTTCTCGTATGCATCAACATTGGTGCACCACCCAAAGGACATCCAGCCAACTTGACACAACTGTGGGAAGCATTGGAGTCAACATGGGCCAGCATCCCTGTGGAACGCTTTCGAAACCTTTTAGAGTCCATGCCCCAATGAATTGAGGCTGTTCTGAGGGCAAGAGGGGGTGCAACTCAATATTAGGAAGGTGTTCCTCATGTTTTGTACACTCAGTGTATATATAAATAGTGTCCATCTCTATGACAACAAAACACACTACAAAGTTACTCACCATTCAGGGTGATAGTGACAGGATCACTGATGATTGATATGGATCTGGACTGGATCTCTCCYTGACACCAGTAGAGACCCTGGTCAGACTCAGCAGCTCTACTGATGGTGAGGGTGTCTCCTGTTATAGTGTGTCTGACAGACTGGGATACTACATTATCATTCCTGTCTTTGTACCACTGATAGTTCCAGATACTGTCAGACCCTACTGAACACATYAGAGTAACTGTCTCTCCAGGGAACACAGGGTTTGGCTCTACAGTCAGTGTAGCTTTGGGCAGAGCTGTGAAAACACATCACAGATTAGATATTACCTATCCTGAAGACGTGAAAAAATATCACATTCGGAATTAGAAGAGCCCAGTTAGGGATGGAACAGATAAAGTGAACACATTACCTAAACTGAATACATGAGTAGCTGTTTCAAATTACACTGTAATAGTGATACTGACTATAGTGAACTYACCAGTGACACTGATGGTGATGTCATCACTGGGTTGTGACCTCTGTGGCTGATCTGTCCTCAGCCCCTCACATCTGTACTGACCAACCAGACCAGTCTGAGTGGTGTGGATGATGATATCGATGACTTTACTGGTCTCATCAGGAAGATGTTGGTTGTTTTTGTACCAGTAGTACCTCCAGTCTGTGTAGCCTGGTATGACACACTGCAGACTGACTGTCTCTCCAGAGTAGAGGAGAACCTGAGGAGAGACGCTCACTGAGGCCACAGGCAGAGCTGTAGAAAGACACATGAAGTTAGTTGATTCATACATAGAATCTGCTCTGTCATGATTAAATGTAGTTAGTTGATTCATACATAGAATCTGCTCTATCATGATTAAATGTAGTTAGTTGATTCATACATAGAATCTGCTCTATCANTCATACATAGAATCTGCTCTATCATGATTAAATGTAGTTAGAGCACCAATCTTTCCAAAGTATGATCACCATACTTCTTTAATTCAATAAGTCTTTGTTTATCTATCATAACTATGAATACTGACACACAGACCATGATTGACGTAATATAAATAGTGTATATCTGTATGACACTACTCACCATTGACAGTGATAGTGACAGGGTCACTCATGGATGAAGAAGTGGGTCTGGACTCTCTCTCTCCCTGACACCAGTAGGGACCCTCATTCACTGTTGCTCCATTGATGGTGAGGGTGTCTCTTGTTATAGTGTGATTTACAGACTGGAATACTACATTATCATTCCTGTCTTTGTACCACTGATAGTTCCAGCTACTGTCAGACCCTACTGAACACGTCAGAGTAACTGTCTCTCCAGGGAACACAGGGTTTGGCTCTACAGTCAGAGTAGCTTTGGGCAGAGCTGAGGAAACACACAGCAGATGTTTTTAAAACAACTGAACAGCATCCTTAAAATTGTGCCCAATGTCAAGTGGTTATGAGAATGGAGGCACTTATGTAAATGAGAGATTAGATGACGTACGTGTCACTGTCAGTGTGACTGCATCACTCCATTTAGAATACTGCTGCTGATGTGAACCCAGACATCTGTAGTCACCACTGTCGGAAATCTCAGCAGCACTGACCTCATGTTCATTCTTCGTACTGGAGGAATCAGAATTACCATTCTTGCGCCATGTGTATTTCCACTCAGTGACTCCTCCCCCCTGTATGACACATCTGAGAGTGACAGACTCTCCACTGAATATCTGGGAGCTGTTGGGGTGTATGGTCAGAACAGCCTTCACCACTCCTGCACAAAATCAAACCAGGATGAAACAATTATGTTACACATGTTATTTTGAGACACTAAAACTCAAAATATGTCCAGCCAAAATCAACTTTAAAAATCACAAATAAATAAATATAATGAAGCATTAAGAGATGGAGGCTTGATGAAGTGAACAAATATCTACCGTTATCATCTTCAGAGTGTCCAGAGTTGATGTGTGTATTCAGCACTACAACAAAGAAAGTCACATTGCACCAATATTAGCTTGAAATAAATAACAACATGCCATATTCAGGTTACTGATTACCACATCTGTCCTGTACTTATTTTTAAGGTGCATTCTGAGATTTCTAATTAAATGTTTGCACATTTCAATTAATCATATCCATTAATTCTTGAAGAGTATCACTTTTAATTGCCCCATTATGGAAAAAACTAATGATAAGTGGGAAATGAAATGTTTTGGAACACTTGACGTGTGATGATATTTCACATGTGGACTTTCACATGTGATCACATAACCTTTCACATGTGAAATCATGTAAAACCATGTAGTTTGGGAACACTTCACATGTGATGATATTTCGGGTGCGTTTGTAAATTCTGTCTGGAGTGCCAGAGAGCGCTCAGAGTGTGCTCTGGGCTGTCGTAAATTCAGAGCAGTGTGCAGAGTGTCAGCAGAGTGTCAGATTGTCCATTCATAAATTCAGAGTGTTTTGCTCTCGGAGCGTTTAGTGCGCACACTGGACGCTCTGGCCGAGGAGTAGGGTTGATCCAAGAGTTCTGACTTCACAACGGCAGTCAAGCACCAAAACTAACTGGCTAAAGTTAGCTAACTTGCCAGCTACTTCCAGTATAAATGAGAGAACACCTCACTCTGACCATTTTACTTGTCCTATCAGAGTTGGTTAAGCTGTTTTCATGTTATCGAGAGCGTTGGTGACTGTAACTGTGCTGCTTATTACAGGATAGGGGGTGCTATTTTCACTTTGGGATAAAATCGTGCCCAATTTAAACGGCCTCGTACTCTATTCTAGATCGTACAATATGCATATTATTATTACTATTGGATAGAAAACACTCTCAAGTTTCTAAAACCGTTTGAATTATATCTGTGAGTAAAACAGAACTCATTTTGCAGCAAACTTCCTGTCAGGAAGTGAAAAATCTGAAATCGAGGCTCTGTTCCAGGGCCTTCCTATTCATTTGCTTGAAATCTATGGATATACATGCACTTCATACGCCTTCCACTAGATGTCAACGGGCAGTGAGAGGTGAAATGGGGTGTATAGCTTGATCTGAGGTCTTTTTCATATATGAGATGGGTTTCCATGGGATTTTTTTTTTTTTCTTTTTTTTTTTTCAGATGACATTTCACAGGTGATGCCCCTGCAAACAGAAATGAGTCGTTAGGATGTCCCAGAACGTTACGCAGTCACAATGTTTTCAACTTTCATATTGGAACAATTTGACAAACATGATTACATGTTTGTTCATTTATACTGAATTATTATTTTCAAGATGTCCATTATTATCCCCTTGACCAAGAAAGGAAAGTAACTGTACTGAATGACTACCGACCCATAGCACTCACTTCCATCATTATGAAGTGCTTCGAGAGGCTTGTCAAAGACTACATCACCTCCTCCCTCTCTGACACACTTGACCGTCTTCAATTCGCCCCTACAGATCCACGGACGACGTAATCACCATTTCACTGCACACTGCCCTACCCACCTGGACAAGAGGGGAATGCATATGGTGAGAAATTTCTCAGC